>NC_140966.1:28877227-28949727 GCF_056783735.1 Eptatretus burgeri | reverse complement strand
CTTGAGGGGAGCGGGAGTTTCTCCATGAAGTAACTTCATATATAAATGAGTCCGTTCGTACATGTGGTTTCGTCCTTGGTATTAAAATCACCACAGAGATTATTATCGTTAATAAATAAATAACTCCGTTTGAGAAAGCACGAACGACGTGATGACGTATTTCCGCTGACGGGACGGATCACCACACGGAGACGGAGGATAAAACACTCGACGACATGACGAGCTAAAATTAACTGAATGTTGTGAAAAGTCCGTGTGAGGTACCTCAGTTGCGTTTTCTTCTTCACGATCCGCATCTTGAGAGATAAATAAATTCTTTCGATGAATGTTCAATGAAATATTCGGGAGCCGACTTGACACACGTCGATCACCGCGACAGATCCACATCGAACTGATTGTTCGGGACAATACCCTGACGTTTGTGACGTAACCGTTCTACTGTTACCATGGGATACATTGCGCGACGTCAGTGCAGGGAGTTGTGGTTGTAGTCGTCGTCGTGGTAATCGTAGTAGTAGTACTAGTAGTAAATGGACAGGGGGGTCAAACCCTCGTCTGGCTCATTCCATGGTGACAGAGGTTGTTCACATTGACTCATGGTGGAGAGTTTCCAACCAACGCCACCACTGTCTCTGGATGCTTCGAACCTCAGCGATATTTGGCGCCGATGGAGACAGCTGTTTGAACTGTTTTTGGAGATGTCAGGACAAAGCAAAGGACAGAGTCGATACTGGAGAGCAAGAAAGTCGCCATCTTGTTTCATTGAGCCGGCCAGGCCGCGGTTGACGTGAACACACATTCACGTTCAGGGAACCCACGGACAGGAAGATAGTCGACTCGGTTTGTGAGAAATTTGAGGAATATTGTAATCCACAACGAATGTAGTTTATGAAAGGAACCGTTTATGGGAAAACCGACGGCAAGAGGGGAGACCCTTTGACCAGGATGACACCGAGTTGAGGATGGAGACCATGTTGTACAGTTTTGCAGAAACGGAGAACATGGATTGAGACCATATAACCTTCGCCATGTCGGATTTACGCCTGAAGGAGAGTTTACTCCGTGAAAACGATCTTGACCTTCTAAAGGGAAATTGATCTCCCACCAAAACGTGAGATGCTGACGAGAACGGAAAGTGAGACTTAGGATTCAGAAAATCTGCGAGTAGAGGTTCCGCAAGAATCGTGGACCCAGCATGATGATGATGTGGGTCGCATCATCATGGCAGCATCCTTCATGGTCAAACTCAAACCTGGAGTTCGTTGACCAAATAGACGCCAATATCCCCTCCGAAAAGAGGCGGAAGCCGGAATCGCACCGGTAATTAAACCACTGAAAGAAGAAGGGATAGTTGTGGAAACTTCGAGTCTGTGCAACACACCAATCTTGCCGGTTAAAAAGCCACAGAAGGATATGTGGAAATTTGTTGAAGAACTGCGAGAGGTAAATGAGGTGATTCAAAGTGTTCACCCAGTGGTACCGAGTGCAGTGGTGTTGATTCCATCTATCACCGCAAATTCCACCCACTTCACGGTAATTGTTTTGTGTTCCATGTTTTTCTCAGTCCCTATTGCAAAGAAATTGCCATTTCTGTTCGCTTTTTACGTAATTTCTGTTCGCCCTCTTCTTCACTGCTCTTCGTTGCCTCTGCCCTTCACTTCTCGATTGGTGTGCGACTGAGACGTGCTTATTCCAGAGGACCAGTGCAGAGCACACGTTGCCACGAGCCCCAGCAAAGTGACTAAGCCGGAGATAACACGCCAACCCTCAAGGTGGGATCGCTCAAGTGGAGCATCCCATGGAGGTACATGCTGCACTCGCAGACCTATCCAAGACGAGGTTAGGGATCTGTCGCCTCATGCATCTTCTCCTCTCTCTTTCCACCCCTCTATCCCCCCTTTAGATGTGCAAAAGAGCATCTATGGAAAAGAACGAGTGTTCTTGGGAAAAATTCCAGGGGCATAAAAAAGACCCTTTTATGTGGTATGTTCCACGTGTTAAATTACAGAAAAGAAGGGACATTGCATCGTTTGTAGAAAATGCCAGACGAGAGAAAATAACGTTCATTCAAAAAATCTTGTGTGCATGCTGTACTCCCCTTGTGGTCTCTGGAATTTTTCCCAAGAAGCAAAATTTTGGGAGGGATACGTGGTGGTGAAAGGGGCTTTGAAAGAATCATGATTTTGGATGGGGAACGACCTGAGATCGTGGAATGACCTGTCTTGAATACCTGGAGGGAACAATGAGTTTCAAGAGAGTATGGAAGGTGGTTCCACAAGTGGGAAAAAACAGGAATGAATGAGTGGAGGTGAGCAGTGATTCTGGATTGAGGCAGTTTCAACAGGAGGGGGTTGCAGGTGAACATCGTTCATCCTGCTAATACCTGGGCATGACAAAGCACGGAGTGGGCAACGGGTGCAAGTCCAGAAATGAGGCAGAAGAAGACAGATAGATCACAGACCTGTCAGCGATGGTGAAGTGAAAGGGCCATTGACTCAGCTTCATCATGAGAGATTCCAATGATCTTGATCGACTTTGTTTCCACAGCGTCAAGCTGAGCATGGTGCTGACCTGAGCAGGGAAGGCAGCCCAGAGGGGAGAGCAGTAATCCATCAAGCTGCGGATGAAAGCCTTGGAGGTGGAAAGCTGCTCAGGTGTGCCAAGGAAGGATTTTGCACGACCGTGGATGCCCAGTCAGCGTCTGGCGTTGGAGGCCAATTTTGAAATGTGGCTTGCCCAAGAGAGATCATGGCTGAGAGTAAGACCCAAGAGTTTTGAAAGACTGAACCATTTTAAGAGGATTGTTGAGAAAGTATATGGAATGGTTTGTGTTGTGATCCTTTCAGAGAGAGAGAGAGAGAGAGAGAGAGAGATAGAGATAGAGATAGAGATAGAGATAGAGATAGAGATAGAGATAGAGATAGAGATAGAGATAGAGATAGAGAGAGAGAGAGAGAGAGAGAGAGAGAGAGAGAGAGAGAGAGAGAGAGATAGATAAAGGCATGTTCCATGTGTTTGAGCAGTTTATGATTTTCTCAAGGTCTGAGGAGAGGGAAGAGGCTGCTGGTGTAGTGGCTTCACATGAAAACATGTATTTTTATGACAAAAGTGTCAAACTTGGCATACGGCTTCTTCAGATGATTAAATACAAATTTAGAAGGGGAGCACGGGCAAGAGATGTTTTTTGTGGTTTTTGAAAGAGAAAGAAAAATCGCGCCGGGGCGACGTCACCACACTCAAATTGTGCTCCTTTTTCCCGCTGGAGGATAGGACAACTTGCAACAAAATGGCAGCTTACGTGTGGATAAGTATGGAAATTCGAAGTTTTCTCAATCATTTTTGCTCAGAACAGGCGACTAACAATGACTGTATCGTGACATTTATCAGATTTCGCTCATTAAAAAACATTCATTGTGATGGATTTGGAATAATCTGGTCACTCCTTGCATCCTGACGGGTATTGTGTTGCTTTTATCACCGACTACAGCAGCCCACCGTGCCATCCATCGTCAGTCGGTCTCCCCACACCCGAGGCCATGAATTTTAGGCCTGTTGCGGAAAACACTCCTCATGAAGCATTTTCTGAGACTAGCGTTTGTTTCTACTGCCTTATCACGTAAATTTAGTCTGGGTTTCTGACCAATTTAATGCCATGAAAATTACGTGGGCCTACCTTGTGTCCGTCTGTTCGCAATCGAGTTGACACCATTTTACTTTTGTAAAATTTATCTTTGATGCTTCATTGACTTGAAAACTTTGCAAATGTAGATTTTAACCCTGTGCCAAATGAAGTCACAAAAGGCCTCCTGTTCAAAAATGCTTCATGAAAACACTGTTTCACAAGCTTCTGAGTCGCTGTTCGGATCTGGTTCTATGGGTCGCCTTCGGAATGGGAAAGAACTTCACGTATTACAAAGTCAACGACAATTGTTTGGAACTTGGATATCGGGCGTCCCGGTGTCTACCAATATTCCACAGCTTGACTGGTGTGACACCACGTCTGCTTTCATGGGCATTGGTAAGAAGACGGCGTACAAGGTATGGATGGACTTTGAGAAAGTGAATGATGCGTTCATGTTCATCTCCGATCACCCGTTCTGCAATCTTCACACAAATGAAGCTCCTTTCAAACTTATTGAGCAATACATAGTCAAGCTGTACGATCGATCCAGTACCTTATCGTCAGTCAACGCCTGCAGAAAAGATCTCTTCTGTCATCACGATAAATCCTCTTTGGATCGATTTCCACCCACACAGGTGAGCTCCAATATTTGTCAGGGTTTGAGAGGTTGACTGTCGAACCGGAAACGAATCCTCAATTAAAATGCCGTTTATCCAACCCTGAATTTTGGTTGCAGCACATGTTCTAATCCGAAACCTTGATTACATATTCCAGGATGCCTTGTATCAGCATCTGAAGCGGGCAGTCTATCAGACTGGAATATGGACATGCAGCGAGACCATGCCATTACTTCCGTCGCCAGCAGAATTCGGGTGGCGCAAAGACGGGATTCGATGGTACGCAGTGTGGATTACACGACCACAAGTGTCAGCTGCTTGCCAAGAACTTATTAAATGTGGCTGCAAGTCGCCGTGCAGGACTTGCAAATGCGTAAAGTCCGATTTGCCATGCAGCGCCTTATGCAAGTACCCATGCGATGCATAAGGTAGGCAAATTCTCACACTGATGACCGGCAACATCCAATCAAACCCTCTTGTTCACCGATACTAACGGCGTGCACTATGCATTTCATTTGAAATTTATTCAACAAGACAGAATACTTTGACATTATCTGCAAAATGCATAATGTAAAAAAAGGTTGTGTCAATAATTTTGTGACATACGTCACCATTACACCGCCGAAAAGTACTTTTTATGAAATCTTGGGTTCGGTTGCCATGGCAACAACGAACAAAATATGCCATAAAATCGTAATTTCAGATGTTTTTTTTCCAAGAAGTTCAGGAATCAACGAAGGTCAATATGGGGAAGTTTCTAAGAAAATTCGTTTCAAAAAAATTACAGTATAGACTGTAGACTATATGGACATTCTTGTTTCCATTTCCCCTATTTTAAGTTTCCCGCCATTTTAAAGCCATTTTGAACAAAATGCAATTGGGTGAAATATTTTACAGTGAAATTTTATTGTATATCACTGGAAACTTTTAAACAGATGTTAAAATCGCCGTTTCATCAATATATTCCTTTTATATAGTGATGCATGCCTTCCCCCACCCCCAATGGTGGCCATCTTGGAAAATGTCTGCCGAAGCCGACCCATGAGGGGCCGACCCGGGCTCCCCTTCTAAAATCGTTCAGTATGGTCACAGGGAACCGGATACCAAGTTTGGTACTTTTGTCAAAAAAATTAATGGTCTGCCATGTTTTGGAGTTAAGCGATTCCACGATACTGTCTGTCTGTCAGAGAGATGAGGGATCTCAGGGCAGAGAGTGGTCATCAGCAAAGAGAGAGAGAGGGGGTTTCCAGAGAGTAATTGAGATCATTGATGAGAATTGGGAATAATATGAGGCCCTGAACACTGCCTTGTGGAACACTGCCTTGACAGGGAGAGGAGATGAAAGGGTTCCTTTGAGAACCACATGTTGACTACGAGAAGGGAGGAGGTCAGCAATCCAACAGTGGAGTTGGCCTTGGATTACAAAGTCAGAGAGTTTGGAGAGCAGGGCAGGATGCCAGGCTAAAATATTAGCTCAAGATATGCTCGGTGAGATGGCCCAAATCTCATGTCTGACATTGAGGGCCTCCATCCATTGTTGGGAGAGTTGAAGCTGCATGTCTGAGGTGCAGTGAGTGATTTGGTCTGAATCTGACTTGATGATCTAAGATGAGGCTGTTGGGGGAAAGGAACTATTTTATGTCAACAAGGGCATTTTTACACCTTTTTATGTAATTCTGTGATGGTTGATTTCCAAGCAGAGAGAAGATAGATCTATGGTAAATAACAGGGTGAAAAGGGCAGAAAGAGATCGTGCAAGAGCAGAAGAGCAAGTTTGAAGGACACATGAGCTGATGATGAACGGTCGAGTCACAGAGTCAGAGTGTAAGGTTGCCAGAAACTTTTACACCTTTTCAGATGCAAAAGACACAGAATTGAGGAGTTGCTGGGTACGACTGGGAAAGATGGGTACAGACAGAGAGGGATGAGGGACACAAGATTTTGAAGCAAACACGGAATTGGGGCATTCAGCCTTCTCACGAACAGTCGGCTGTGTTGCCATTTGAAGTGAGAGAAGGAATGGAAGGGGAGCATCCTCCAGAGACAGACTCGACAAGGTGCCACCAGGTTTTAGAGGAAGGAGTCGAGTTTGAAAGTTAATTCAGGAGATTGGACAGATATTGTTTTCTGGCTCTCCTGAGGGTAAACACCCACTTGTTGCGACTTTGTGGAATGATCTGAGGTTGCCTTCCGTTGGATTTGCCTTCCAGGAGGAGAATGCAAGTTATTTTAAAGCAACAGTCTCACCCCGTGATTCAGAGTACCAAGAGCAGGAGGATAGATAAGATAACTGAAGATGAGATCATAATAATCTGTGCATAAGAGAGAGCAGGTTTCGGTGGAAGAATTCCCAGGTTGAGTTAATACCAGAGGCGGTCGATTAAGGAGACCAGTCCTGAAGTGTGATGGCTGCTTGCAGTTCCTGCCAGACTTGCCGGCACCGAGGTTGTTCTCTGAGAATGGCGGGAGAGATTGACCTTCACCAACACATCATCAGAAAAGCCAACTCGGGCTGAGGACGAGTGTTATACAATGGCGGGGAAGTTGGTCATCAACAAATCCAGGAGGAAAGACTCTCCATTTGGAGAAATCCGGATGGGAAAGTTCACAGATTGAATCAGAACGATGGAGTCATAAAAGTCCTTTGCAGAAGTGCCATGACTCGTGAGAAAAGTAACAACACAGACAATTCACTTGATGACAATTAAAGTCCCCACAAATGAGGAAGAGATAGTTGGGATGAATGAATAAAAGTTTGTCCATGTCATCTCAGAGAAAAATACAGATGAAGGTATCACCATTGGAAGAATGGTGCAACACAAAAACCTTAGATGAGAACGGAGGGAAAGTCACAACCAGAGGCATCCTGGGGCTGAGAAAAGAGTTCAGCTCGATCAAACTGAAGGAAGCAATAGGGAGGGATAAGTTTTGAAGGGGCAGAACAAGGTTGAAGTCGAGAGGAGGCAGAACGAGTGAGGAGCAGAAGAGGGGATGGTACTGACTTGGAGGGGTTTAACACCATGAATGGACATGAAGGGTCAATGTTTGGCGTGTTCACATGGCCTTTGCAAAGTTGATGCTTCAGAAAATGCAAACTGGAAAACCTGAGTTGAAAGTCCAAAAGGGTCTTGAGGGTTCTGAAGGATATTGAGGGTTCTAAAGGGTATTAATGGTTCCAAGGGGTCTTTAAGGTTCCAAAGAGTCTCAATAGTTTTCGGGAATCTTTAGGTTCTGTATATCGAGGTCGTAGGAGAATATTGTCATGGTTCCCATTGTACAGAATTAATGGCCAAAATCACCTTCAAATCGTCGGAGATGGACTCACGTTTTCTTACTTATGTAATAAATATACACTCACGTTCCCACGAAACATCATTAATAGACAGAGCATGAACATTGCAGTTGGACCTAATTAATGGACATACTTTCCAACAGTACGTAATTAATAGACAAACATGGCGTTCTGCACAGATAAACAAGCAAAGACAAATGACCCAAATACAACAACCAGTCCTCTGGAGAGGGTAAAAAAAAACGGCTGGACCAATTTCCACCATTTTTTACATCCATGCTGGGGGTACCAAGGGTCAGGTCATGGGCACAAAACACTCCTTTCCCACAAAATACTCCTTTCCCACCAAACACTCCTTTCCCACAAAACACTCCTTTCCCACAAAACACTCCTTTCCCACAAAACACTCCTTTGCCACAAAACACTCCTTTCCCACGAAACACTCCTTTCCCATGAAACACTCCTTTCCCATGAAACACTCCTTTCCCACTAAACACTCCTTTCCCACAAAACACTCCTTTCCCACAAAACACTCCTTTCCCACAAAACACTCCTTTCCCACGAAACACTCCTTTCCCATGAAACACTCCTTTCCCATGAAACACTCCTTTCCCACAAAACACTCCTTTCCCATGAAACACTCCTTTCCCATAAAACACTCCTTTCCCACAAAACACTCCTTTCCCACAAAACACTCCTTTCCCACAAAACACTCCTTTCCCACAAAACACTCCTTTCCCACAAAACACTCCTTTCCCACAAAACACTCCTTTCCCACACCCGCAAGGCAATTCTCTGTTTGTTCGAGTGTTCGTTTGTCTGATCATCAATGAGTTGGCTCAAAACAAGGAAATAAGGCCATTTGGTCCATCAATACCGTGGTGCACTATCGGGTGAAATTTTGCTGCAACTTTAAACATAAATCTTCTTGATGAGTTTAGAATCTCAATAACCCGTTCTTCATCGAATCGAGTGATCCATCTTGTCTCTTAGTATAGTATATATATATATATATATATATATATATATATATATATATATATATATATATATATATATATATATATATATATATATACACATACATATGTAGACAGTATATGTATATGTTGTGGAAGGTTGTTGTGTTAAGCTAACATATTTTAATCGGTGTGGTTGAAGTGGTGTTCCGTGTATCACTTCCCTCAGATCAGATATCTCCAGACACTTCCCATGTTCACTTCTTCCAGACAAAGACAAACTTATAACCTTAAACTTTCTCTTCATATTATTATTTTTCCACCACCCATCCCTTGTTTTGGGTCTGCAGTGGGAACAGTTATGGCACAAGTCTTTCACGAATTGGTTGACCAATCCTTTTGGTGACCGGCAGGAATTTGTAATTTGTTCAGGGTGCGGGAGATAACTCGCCAACTCTTTACACGAGACATGATGGGATCTTTAACATCCACCAAGACCCCCAGCGCTGGGTGATGGTTCTCTACCTTCACGTCCTTTGGTGGGATGGCGCACACATCAATGACTCGTCCTTCATGTAAAAAAAACAAGGGATCAGGAAAACAGGGTCTTCAACACAAGGGGGAACAACCCCGAATCTATAATATCGAAATTATTAAACAGCAAATGATCTTGAGGAGAGCGGGAGTTTCTCCATGAAGTAACTTCATATATAAATGAGTCCGTTCGTACATGTGGTTTCGTTCTTTGAATTAAAATCACCAGAGATTATTATCGTTAATAAATAAATAACTCCGTTTGAGAAAGCACGAACGACGTGATGACGTATTTCCGCTGACGGGACGGATCACCACACGGAGACGGAGGATAAAACACTCGACGACATGACGAGGTAAAATTAACTGAATGTTGTGAAAAGTCCGTGTGAGGTACCTCAGTTGTGTTTTCTTCTTCACGATCCGCATCTTGAGAGATAAATAAATTATTTCGATGAATGTTCAATGAAATATTCGGGAGCCGACTTGACACACGTCGATCACCGCGACAGATCCACATCGAACTGATTGTTCGGGACAATCCCCTGACGTTTGTGACGTAACCGTTCTACTGTTACCATGGGATACATTGCGCGAAGTCAGTGTGGGGAGTTGTGGTCATCGTGGTGGTACTAGTAGTGGTAGTAGTAGTAGTAGTAGTAGTCGTAGTAATCGTCGTCGTTGTTCCTGTAGTAGTAATAACAGTAAATGGACAGGTGGGGTCGAACCCTCGTCTGGCTCATTCCATGGTGACAGAGGTTGTTCACATTGACTCATGGTGGAGAGTTTTAAACCAACGCCACCACTGTCTCTGGATGCTTCGAACCTCAGCGATGTTTGGCGCCGATGGAGACAGCTGTTTGAACTGTTTTTGGAGGCGTCAGGACAAAGCAAAGGACAGAGTCGATACTGGAGAGCAAGAAAGTCGCCATCTTGTTTCATTGAGCCGGCCAGGCCGCGGTTGACGTGAACAACACATTCACGTTCAGGGAACCCACGGACAGGAAGACAGTCGACTCGGTTTGTGAGAAATTTGAGGAATATTGTCATCCACGAACGAATGTAGTTTATGAAAGGAACCGTTTGTGGGAAAACCGACGGCAAGAGGGGAGACCCTTTGACCAGGATGACACCGAGTTGAGGATGGAGACCATGTTGTACAGTTTTGCAGAAACGGAGAACATGGTTCAAGACCATATAACCTTCGCGATGTTGCATTTACGCCTGAAGGAGCGTTTACTCCAGTGGTTCCAAACCTTTTTTCTGTCATTTCCCCCTGCACCCAATTCAACCATCCAGATTTCCCCCTTCATGTGTATGAGAGAAAGAACAGTTAAAACACACTGAGACTATTTACTAATTTATTTTTCAAATGCACTAACACAGCGAACATTAAATTGCATTGAATAAGAACACAGTATTTTAGTGTGACTTCTGGCATTGTTTGCCGTTCATGAGTCCTTCAATGTCTGGGGGAGTTATGGAGAGCGCACAGCGAAGATCCGCCTCCACCTCCAACTTGTTGCGTGCCTTTGTTTTGAGGTGTACCAGTGACGAAAATCCTGTCTCACACAGGTAGGTGGAAGAAAACTGGACCAATATCCGCAGAGCATTGGTCGCAAGAAGCGGGTAGGTTCCTCAGACTTGGGTCCAAAACTCTTCCAGTTCCATATTCTGGAAGGCATCCTTCGCTGTAGAGTCGTTTTTCAAGTCCAGGAACTCTTCCTGCCACGCTTCTGGCACATCATCAACGTTCCTCTGAAATGAGTCTCTGATAAGCTTGTTCTCGTTGCTCTCGTTTGTGATCCCCGGGAAGTAATACTTGAATTCTTCCTCCAAGCCTTGGAGGTGGTCTGATATCCGCGGCTATTGGATCAGGCAGACCATCCTCCATATCCTCCACACATTCGTTCAGAGCGAGGAATGAGGAAAAACTTCCACTCCCCGCTCTTTTCTTCCACAGTTCCAGTTTAGCCACGAAAGCTCTGATCTTGTCCGACTGAAAAAGAATGTTGGTCCCTTTGCCCTGCAGTTTCCTGTTGAGCTCGTTCAATGCACTGAAAATATCGGACAAGTAGGACAGTGTACCAGTAGGACAAGTAGGACACACGGAAAAACTCACCCTTCAACGCCTCCAGAAGCACAACATTCTCTTGGGCCCGAAGGAAGGCTACCACCTCATCAAACAATTCCAGGACTCGCTGCAATATGTTTCCCTTTGAGAGCCACCTCACCTGAGTATGAAACA
The DNA here is from genome assembly GCF_056783735.1 of Eptatretus burgeri. NCBI lineage: Eukaryota > Metazoa > Chordata > Myxini > Myxiniformes > Myxinidae > Eptatretus > Eptatretus burgeri. The sequence continues at coordinate 28,938,455 of NC_140966.1, read as the reverse complement.
GCAACGATTCGTGGTCGGCTTCCATGCCTTCACAGAGCCGACGGAACAGCCGAGTGTTCAGAGCGGAACCCTTGATAAAGTTGACGACTTTGTTGACAGTCTCGAGATGCTGCTTGAAGTTCTTGGGGAGAGTTCTCGAAGCAAGCGCCTCTTTGTGGATCAGACAGTGTGTCGATTCCACTGCCGGATTCTTTTGCTTGACGAGCGTGACGAACCCCGATCGAGAGCCGAGTATGGCTGGGGCACCATCCGTGCACACCCCAACCAGAGACTCCCAGCTGATGTTGCTGTCTTCGAAAAAGTCATTGAGAAGGTCCATCACATCCTGAGCTTTGGTCGTGGTCTGGAGAGGTTTGCAGAAGAGGAATTCTTCTGCAATTCCTTTTTCGGTGGTATAACGAACAAAGACCAACAGCTGGGACAGATTCGCAACATCTGTCGATTCGTCGAGTTGAATCGAAAAAAACTGTGACCCTCGAACCTTCTGAACAACTTGGTTCTTGATGCTCTCAGCCATATCATTGATCCGTGACCGAATGGTGTTGTTTGAAAGGGAAATCTGGTTCATCTTGTTGTGGGCAGCCTCACCAAGGACAAACTTCACACACTGCAGCATACAGGGCTTCACCAATGTTTCACCAATTGTGTGTGGTTTCTTCTCCCTCGCAATCTTGTACGAGTCTTTGTATAATGTGTGCACAATAGCGTCCGTTTGCTGACGAAACGTTCCAGTTGAGTCCAGTCTCATCTTCTTCAGATAATTTTGTTTCAGCTTGAAGTATTCACGATCCTTGTTCTGTAGTTCGGGATAGCATCCTTGAAGGTGTTGCTTCATCTGGAATGGCTTCATGCTACCATTCCCAAGGTCTTTGTGCAGATGACACATTGTGGCAGATGTTCCCCGTTATTCACAACGAACGTAAAACCGAAGTCTCGATATGCTTCTGAATATATCCGTTTTTTCGACATGATCACTTGCGGACCTGAAAAGAACAAGAGAGATCATATTAAGACATGTAATAGAAAAGAACAAACTAAAAAAGAAGAAAGAAAATAAAACATAAGAATGAAAGTGGGTAAAGTTCAGGAAAGGGGTACTCCTGAGAAGAGAAGAACAGAAGGCTATGACTGGAAATTATTTTCCAATTATTTTCTGATTATTTCCAGAATTTTAATTCCAGACTAGAATTTCCCCCTGAAACACCCAAATTTCCCCCCTGGGGGAAATTTCCCCCCGGTTGGGAACCCGTGGTTGACTCCGTGAAAACGATCTTGACCTTCCCAAAGTGGTAGACATATGCAGAGCAGCAGAGGCCAGTCACGCCCAGTTGAAGACCATGACAAAGACACCACTCTAAGTGAATAAGATAAACAGTTTTCGACATCAGGGAGAGAAATGAGGAGAAGGCAGAGAAGGAAGTAAAGGTAAAGGAAGAAGTGTTTTCGATGGTATTGCGAGATAAGGTAAGAGAGTTGTGACACCCTCCACCGTCCTCAGGGACCTGTAATTCCAGATGAAAAGAGGATTCCGATTTTGAAGAGGATGAGGGTCAACGGCAACCATTACTGGAAAGGCAAAGGCGACCCCCAAGGCCCCGCAAACGGTCGGATTGGAGACACCAAAATAGATTCGAAATAGGGGTCAGGAAAGCAGAGGCAAGAGGGGCAAATCCCCCATCAGATGCTTGTTTTGTGTGTGGAAATTGGGGACACTGGAGATAAAATTGTCTCAAAGGAAGATGGGGACCAGGTCCCCCGCCAGCAAACTCACGAAGGTATTGACAGGATGGGAGTGGACCCTCGAGGGAAGGAGCAAGGCTGACATTGAGTCCAACAGAGGAGCCGACCTCTACTCTGAACACCTCAGGCAAGGAGCTTTCTTTCTTTGTCGATCAGGCCACTCGCTCCACAATTGCAGTCAAAGAACTGCCAGGGGTTTTGAAATCAGGTAGTGGGTTGAGGGGGTGAGGTTCAAACATGGGATACAACAGTAAAATTGCCAGAAAGATGTGGGCCATTGCAGGAGAAACATGCATTCCTTCTCACCACACCAGCGAACTTGTTAGGTCGAGACTTGCTATGTCAGTTTGGATGCACGATGGCATGTACAAAGAAAGGGGTGTATGTTGACATCCCCCCAAAGAAAGCACAATTCGCAATGAGGGTTTTCATGGCACCATAACCAGTTGTTTAATGGTGAAGGTTGCCAAGACTGCCCATTCGTGATGTTCTCATGTGCTGAGATGCGATATTGACAGAGAGCCAAAGCAAACAAAATTGTCCAGAAAATGCACAGGTAATGACACGTACTTATTACGATCCCCCACAGTGTATAAGTTACTCCGATGTAACTGGAAATGATGTGGCATTTGCGAAGAGGATAGCTCCACATTTGGGTAAGTCTGATAAGTTGTCCATCTGCCGCTTAATGATTGGAAAAGAAGGCCTTGCAGTGGAAGTTAAGCTCGTGGAAGAACAAAGGCGATTGATGAAGTATCGATCGGAAGTACCCTCGCATGTTACAATAACCACAGCGGTGGGATATCACCTAAAGGATTTAGGCTTCATGGTTTATCGCCGGCAGGGTGTCGCGGTGGATTGCTCTGCAACCTTGTTACATTGGCAAGTGCTTATATTGGTAAATAACGAAGGGTGGATTTGTGATTTAAAGGAACAGGTTCTCCAAGGGATGGTGGAAGAAATTGATCTCCCTCCCAACCGTGAGATGCTGACGAGAATGGAAAGTGAGACAAAGGATTCAGAAAGTCTGCGAGAAGAGGTTCCGCAAGAATAGTGGACCCAGCATGATGATGATGTGGGTCGCATCATCGTGGCAGCACCCTTCATGGTCAAACTCAAACCTGGAGTGTGTTGACCAAATGGACGCCAATATCCCCTCCGAAAAGAGGCGGAAGCCGGAATCGCACCGGCAATTAAATCACTGAAAGAACAAGGGATAGTTGTGGAAACTTCGAGTCCGTGCAACACACCAATCTTGCCGGTTAAAAAGCCACAGAAGGATGAGTGGAGATTTGTTCAACACCTGTGAGAGGTAAATGAGGTGATTCAAAGTGTTCACCCAGTGGTACCGAGTGCAGTGGTGTTGATTTCATCTATCACCGCAAATTCCACCCACTTCACGGTAATTGTTTTGTGTTCCACGTTTTTGTCGGTCCCTATTGCAAAGAAATTGCAATTTCTGTTCGCTTTTTACGTAATTTCTGTTCGCCCTCTTCTTCACTGCTCCTCGTCACCTCTGCCTTTCACTGGCTCTTAACTCGCAGTTGGTGTGCGACCGAGACGTGCTTATTCCGGAGGACCAGTGCGGAGTGCATGCTGCCACGAGCCCCGGCAGGTTGGTCCAGGTTTGACCACACCCCCCAAATTAGGTGTTTGCTTTCCTCTCAAACTCCACATAATTTCAATGAAACTTGACCACAACCTTCATCACCCGTAATGTACCAAAAAGTTTGTTCACGGCATAAAAAAAAATCGGGCCCAAGGGTGTTTACGGAGGTTTGACCCTCAAAATAGGAACTGTATTTGCTTTCTTCTCAGAAACTACACACACAATTCCGATGAAACTTGACAACAACTTTCATCACTAGTAATATTCCACCGTTGGTTCACGACATTTAAAAAAAAATCACCGTCTCGAGGGGTTTGCCCCCACCCCTCCCCCCGTAATCAAAACATACAAAATGGCGGCCGTCTCAATGAAGGTTGAATTCTGTGCTAAAATCACCCAAAATTCGTCTAAAACTGGTAAAAAAAAAAACCACTAAAATATGGATAAGCCACAGTGGCTAATGTGTGGTTTAAAATATTAGCCACATGTAAGGGGCATTCGCCCTGTGGCGACATGGCGAGCGGCTGCGCACACCCAGCCTCATTTTCACCCCACCTGGTGGGGCAAATAACTCCATCCCCTATATGGCTATTTTTTTAAAGTACTTGTGAAATATACCAAAATATTCAGGTAATTTTTTTTATCCCAGATACTTTGCAGTTGATGATAAACAAACTGAGAAATCTTAACTCTTTAAAAATAATTTTTTGGAAGAACTCAAAATTAAAGAGTGAAAAACAATGAATCCAAAACATTTGTGGGGCTTTCAAAAAGTAAATAATCAATCAAATGTCCCACACTCGTGACAGTATCAGCGCCGTCTAAGCAGTTCCTGGTAAAGATCATGCCAGGTGGTTTGCTGTTACCTTTTCAGCAGACATCCTGTGTCAGGGGTGACCCATCCAGTTGTGACTGTACTCCTGAACCAAATTAAGTTTCCACGGCAGCCCTATGTGCCTCATGGTATGAAAGGAATGTTTTTTTTTTGTTTTTGTTTTTCCAGCAGATGGCAGGAATTTGTTCAGGGTGACCAATAACTCACCTACTCTTCACGAAAGATACAATGGGATCTTTAACATCCATTGCTAGCAGATGGACCTCCACATGGATGATGCACATTGATGAATCACCCTGCATGCGAAGCACCAGGATGACAGTTAATAGGTGAGTTGAGATTCCTGGCCAGGTGAGACAGCTTGGAGTTGAGTGTGCACAGCTGTAAGCCAGTCTGCCAGCCCTCTAAATGTTCACAAAGTTAAACGAATGAGACAGATATTCCCACAAGACAGACATTTTTTATTTTGCAATGTGCAAAAGCTTTTACAATTGGTAAAAATACTTTTTCGAATTTTTATATCTTGAAAAATAAAAGATACTTTGGGGTGTCTTGGACTTGTGAGTATTTCAATCGTTAAGGTCCATGGCCCTCGTACAGTAGAAATTAAATGTGTTCAATTGGGACTGGATTTTTCATTTTTTGTATTTCACAAGAAAATGTAATTAAATTATTCAAATATTTCATTTACCAATTAATAATGGAGGTCTGCACTCTGAGCTTCACTGCATTCACAAGTCAAGAAACGTAGTCTTTGGGATAAGCAATTATTGAGAGATAGTTGTTCCATCACAGGCATTTAACAATTACGAAGGATAATTCATCAAATCACCTCAACTTAGCAAAACCGTGAATGTGAAACGAAAGCGACATTCAACAGCACATCGTTTTCTGAGTGCAAGTGTCCACGTGGTAAAGTGCTACAAATTTGAGCGATGGATGATATTTACTCCAAGCCGTCACGCCGTGACTCCTTGCGCTGCTTCAACCGTCGCTGGGTGAGACAAGTCCGGTGCTGTCTCTTGAGAGATGGCCTGGGAAGGCCTGAGCTGCTTGAGTGCGAGAGGGCCAGAAAGGCCAACCAGTTCACGTGCGATACGAACCTGTGTTCGGGGGTCACACTCTGGCAGTAGTGGACAAAGACACTGCTTCGATAACTCCACTGCCTTCAGTGGAAAAAGAAAAAAAAGATGGAGAATGGCATTCAGGTCTTTTATGTCTTCAAGTTCTGTGGAATGTCATAATATTGGTTTGACACTTCCGGCATCACGGGCCCACCTTACCTCGACGCAAGCTGGTGCATTTTTTAATGCAAAACAGCGAACGCACGATGTCGCATCGATCCGTTACACTCGTATGCTAATCAGCCGTTTTATGTCCAAATCTGGCTCTTACATGATCCCAACTTACATGCATGTATATTATTTATATCAACTACATACAATGAAATGGGGATTGGTTTTCAAAAACAAGGTACCAAAAAACAAAGGTTGAACTTTGAACATGAGACCAAGTTTGCTATCAATATTTAAAAAAGATGTTACATTGTCATCTTTTATTTTTCTTCACCATGCATGGATGCATACTTACCACTAGTAGTAAAGATTCCTTTATTCCGATAATGATTTTGCGAAAGAAATTTCCACACATATTGAAGTCGGGGTAGACAGGTCTGGTATATGACCTCGATACAGGTATACATAAGCAAGTCCATGACCTCGATGAAAAGTATGTGGAGTGGCATAAGCAACCTGACCTTCGGTATAAATGTGTCGATGACCTTCGTGCGCTGTCCAAAGGTCGGGTGTGTTGAGAGCCACCGTGGCAGCTGCTCCTCACCATTCATCTCCCTATGAAATTGCATCTGCTCCCAGAATGCTGAACTCGAATGAACATCCAAACACACCTACAAACGATGCACAATCTTTATTCGAAAATAACAAAACAAGTCTAGAAATAAGCAGAGGATCATACATGACAGTTGAAGCACCATAAACGCATTGGACGATATTTGCAGGATGCAGTCGTGGCCAAAAATATTGGCATCCTTGCACTTTTTAAAAAATAACTCACAATTTTCTCTATAAATACGTTGAAATTGACAAAAGTATTTTGTTTCCAAAATTCTTTATTTCACTGTTAATATTACAGAACCATTGTTTTTGATTCAGAACTTAATATATCTTTTTAAATCAGAAAATAAAAAGAAATGGCATTGATGACACCCTCGACTTAATATTTGGTGGCATGGAGGTTTGCCCCTCAAAATGACAAAATAACTGCAGTCAAGTGTTTCCTCTCACCATAAATGAGCTTCCGACACCTCTCTACTGGCAGTTTGTCTCACTCTTCTTGTGAGAGTGATAAATCAGTGTACCGTTAGCAAATAACTCCGAGGACACTGAGACACCTTTCAAATATATTTTCTTTCTGCTCTTTCCCTTAATCTCCACCCCAATCCATCCCCACCCTCATACCTTCTTGGCAGCTATTTTTATTTGAATAATGTTTTTTTTTTCTTTCCCCTCTTTCCTTAAATTGTAAACACATATACAATGAATCATTTCATGCTTTCATTTTGACTCTGACGTCGTCAAATATATAATTGTTTTTGCTTAATTCTCACAGGAGGCTGAGGCTTACGGAGGAACTTGTACAGAGATCACATGCAGCACAACAACATTAGTGGGCATGTGTACTTTTACATTTATTACAAGGACATTAGGACATGATTAATGGACAACACACATGGGATTTGAACCTGGGTCCCCTACATTACGAGCCAGGGCCCAGGGCTTCAGATGGGAAGAAACACCAACAGGGCCAATCCGTAGCAGGAAATATAATTTAAAAAATAACAACAAACAAAATGCCCCAAACAGAAGATCCAAAACTTAGAAAGGCACTTGCGCACACAAGGTCGCAGCAAACCCAGGTTTGCAATGTCATTCACGGAAAACACCAATGGAGATGGGACGACGTCGTGACGATAAATGGTGCCTTACAGACTGGCCAAGAATAGCATGCACCATCTCATGGCTCAGATCGGTTGCCATTTGGTTTGCATCACAGGTTACACTCAGCATCCCGGTGAAGACAAACACGTGCCCGTTCTCTGGAAGGAAAGGAGGGAATGGGTAGGGTGGAGTGTGGGACGGGGAGGGGTGGTGTGGTGGAGAGGTGCCACTGCACTTGTTACTACTTGTTAATACAGTGCAGAAAAAACATATTTTAACAGAATTTTTTTATTGCATCTCACTTGCATTTCATTCACATTTCACCTGTAATCACAAAACAAAAGCATTCTGCTTAAAATTAGCATCACATACAATTTTACACAATTAGCACTTACACAATTTTTAACTTGCAAATCTCATTTACATAATGTGTTGGCAGAGTCTGGAGGCCACAGTACTTGAACAGAGGCTGATGCATTGAGGTAATCTTCACCTATATGATGAGAGATGTGATAACTCTCATAAGCGTGGGTTTTGAGTGGGAGCACAACAGCCTGGTGTTGGCGCAGTGGTTAGGGCAGCGGCTTGCGATCCAAAAGGTCCTGAGTTCAAGCCCCGTTGGGCCACTGAATTAATACACCAGGGGGTTGACTCAGCCTGTCATCCTTCCGAGGTCGGCGAAATGAGTACCAGTATACTGGGCCGGTGTATACCCCGGTTAAAATAGGTGTACCATATCCCTGTGTCGTAAGAGGCGACCAGGGTTGCGTCAGGAAGGGCATCCGGTGTAAAACATGTGCCAAATCACGATGCGGATCATACGGATGATCCGCTGTGGCGACCCCTAACGGGAGCAGCCGAAAGAAGAAGAAGGAGAGTGGGAGCACAAAGGCAAACAATACTACTATTGTGTCATTTTTAAGCTTCTTCTTCATCTTCTTCTCTTATATGCAGCACATGGCTTTGGGGTAGCATCATTTGCTGTGGAGCAAGACTGTGCCAAAGATGCAGTGCCCTCTGTGGGTAAAGCAAGAATTTGTAATTTGTCCATGGTGCCGGCAATAGCTTTCACATCCACCAACTCATGTGGACGTTACTTTCCCTCTTAATTTGAATTTAAGATAGCCATTTGTATACGTACCACCAACACGAAAGCATTCTGCTCAGGCACATCCACAACGTTGACCTTCCAGGTCACAGCAGAGATCTGAGGAACATCTGTGTTCCTGCTTATGATGTGCTGCAACACAGCACTCACAAACTTGTGCCATGGATCGTCAGCCGGCAATATGTTTTCTCCGTGCTCCTCCATGAGCTGAAGCAGAGACAAGATGATTGGTTGAAATTGCTCAGTCGAGAAATCTTTACTGCATTTACACATGCAAGTTGCACCTTTGCATAAAGCTGCAGTCGAGGGACATTCAAGGAAGTTATAGATTCGGGACATTCGATGGTGACCGACAGCCGAGATATTTTGCTCATAAAGTTACGTGCATGTTTGGTATCTGCCATTAGTTTAAACAATCCGAAATGTTTTTGGTCGATAGAATATCATGCAAAAGTGTGCCAAGTCGCATCGTTAGGGGTATTAGTAAACTTTGAGCATCGACCTGTCATCACTTTTATGCAAAGAATGTGTTACTCAAAATGAATCCATGAGCACACATTGGTCGTGTATGACGAAGGTGTACCCTCAGTCTGTTCTCGTCAAATGGGTGGCTGACTTTAAACGAGGATGCGAGGCACTTGAAGATGGCCCCAGCCTAAATAGGGTTGGCAGATGCGACCGACCCACAAACTGCTGCCGAGGTCAACACATTCGTCATGGAGAATCACCGTGTTAAGGTCACAGAAATAACCACAGAACTTGGGAATTTCTCAAAGCGGCGTTTTAACCATTACCCTCAACACTTGGGCATGTCCAATGTCTCAGCAAGATGAGTCCTCCACAAACTCAGCACCGACAATCGGCAACAACGGCTGGCTTGATTTTGTGAACTTTTTGAACTGATCATCACAGATCCAGCCAACTTTAGCACAAGTCCGGTAACTGATGATAAAGTGTGGCTTCACCACTGGGATCCTGAAGGCAAATTAGAATCCGTGCAATGGAAACACAAGGGATCACTGTGAACGCAACAGATTTCACACCTAAAAGTGATCTGGAAAGATCATGCCCTCAATTTCTCAGTGATGTCAAGGGAATTCTGCTGATTGACGATATGCCACATGAAACAAAACAAAAACAAACAAACAAAAAATTCACAAGGGAATACGATTCCAGTGTCATGCAGAAATTGCAGCAGGCCGTCAATGACAAACGTCGAGAGATATGGACCAAAGGTGCGTTCCTCCTAATGTGCCTATGCACAAGTCCCATGTCACGCAGACTGCCATTCCCGACTGGTTTTGAGCAGCTGGATCACCACCTGCACAGCCTGGACCTGCCCCCCGGTAATGATCATCTGTTTCACCGTTTGAAGTTCCGACGACGTGACCGTCCATTTGCCAACGCAGAACTAAGTGGGATGTGGCTGAACGAGCAATCTGAACACCCCCATTTCTGGAAGACAAATGGAGCAAGTGAATTTTCTCATTCCTTGGAACGCCACTCGAATCCCACATGTCGACAACCTTGTCTCACCTTCTGAAATGAACCAAACGTGTTGCAAAGTTTGGGATTGTCACACCACAATCATTCTCAACAGGTTGCTCTGCATAAGCAATGCACCACATCTAACATGATGATGGATTTCTCACAAACACTGAAATTGATAAATAATGTACGTTTTCGAGCAAAACTGCTGTTAGCTTTTCGACTACAGGACGTCAATTCAAACAGTATTTATCGCAGGTAAGAAAGGGGGGGGGGAGGGACACTCATACGAGATTTACTCTCCTTATGCTCTTCGTACCATTCATAACACCCCCATGTGAGATGCCGTTCAAAGTACTGTCGGCCCTTCACACCCCTGGACTTTTGTCACATTTTGTTGAGTTAATCTTAATATAAAATGGATTAAATTAAAAAGAAAATTTTCACCGATCCACACAAAATACCCCATAGCGACAAAGTGCAAACATTTTTTTAGAAATTTTTACAAATTAATTATAAATGAAATGTTGAAATGACTTGCATCAATAAGTATTCAACCGCTTTACGATGACAATCCAAATTGAGCTCAGGTGCATCCAATGTCCTTTGATCATCCTCGAGATGTCTCCACAAGTTGATTGGAGTCCACGTGTGGCCAATTCAAAATGACTGGACGTGATTTTGAAAGAAACACACCTTTCTATGTGAGGTCCCACAGTTGACAGTGCACGTCAGAGCAGAAACTCCACCAGGAAGTCCAAGATAGAATTGTGAGGCAGACATCTGGGGAAGGGTGTAAAACAATTTCTAGAGTGTTGAAAGTTCCCAAGAGCACAACGAGCTCCATCATTCGGAAATGGAAAGAATATCGAATGACCAAACTACCCAGGGAGATAAGAAAGAACCCAATGACCACTCTGACAGAACTACAAACTTCCTTGGTTGAGATGGGACAACCTGCTGGAAGGACAACAGTCTCTGTAGCACTTTACAAATCTAGGCTTTATGGGATAGTAGCCAGACGGAAACCACTCACGACAAAAAGTCACATGACAGCACGTCTGGAGTTTGCAAAAAGGCATGTGAAAGGCTCTGAGAGCAAAAGAATCTGTGATCTGATGAGACGAAAATTGAACTCTTTAGCCTGAATGCAAAGTGCGACGTCTGGCGGAAACCAAGCATAGCTCATCACCCACCTAACACCATCCCTACCGTGAAGCATGGTGGTAGCAGCATCATGCTATGGGGATGCTTTTCAGCCGTCAGAACTGGGAGAGCTGTCCGAAGGATACATGAAGCCGATCCTTCTCAGGCGACTTTTTCCAGTTGCCATCTCAAAGTTGCCGATTGAGAACCATCCTACTTCAAGAGGGAGGAACTTGTTCTCAAACATGCTCAGTTTGATCATGGCGGTCAGGTCAATCAGCAAAACGAACCTCATCTCTGTGCCTCGTATATGGTTGCTCTGAGAGTTTGACAAGAAAACAAAACAAACCGCACACAACTGTGAAAACTCTGATACTGCCATAATGCAAGGATATTGTTTGTTGCACCTTGGGAGAGATTGTTGCGAAAATGCTGAACATGGTGTCGCTCTCCAATGATACTGTGCGTCGAAGAAGTTGCGACTCAACAGTAGACATCCAACAGAAAGTGAATGCAGAAATTAAAGAAGACCCCCTGGGCATTTTTGCGATTCAACTTGGTGAGTCAACCAACACCTCCAGCTATGCTCAGCTACTGGTCCACACACGGTCCATAAAGGACTCATTCCTCAAGGAAGTGTTCTTATTTTATCACTCTTTGGGATTCACAATGAAGGGAGAAGACACCTTTGAGGCAGTATCAAACTTCTTTGAACAAGATGGGCTCTCATGGGGAAATGTGGGATGTACGACAGGTCGAGCCCCTGCAATGCTGGGATGTCGTTCTGGATTTGAAGCACTGGTGAAAGTGGCTAACCACAACACAAGCAAGCTACACTGCATGATTCACCGCGATGCATTAGCCACGAAGACTCTGCATATAATGCTGAAAACTGCACCTGATGTCGTGACCATGGTCATCAAATCCACTGTTTTGAACACGAGGACGTTCCACTTCCTATGTCGAGACTTTAACGCTGAGGAAGAGTCACTCCTTTTAAACATGGAAGTAAGACGGCTTTCAAGAGGTAACGTGATTGCTCGAGCCATGGCACTGAAAGTAGAGATAAAATCATTATTCGACACGAGTGAGAAGGGAGAATCCAAGCAGTTCGTAGACAAACTGTCAGACGAAAGACAGGTGCATCACTAAGCTGGCTTACCTCATGGAAACATTTTCTCACCTCAACACACTCAACAAATCGCTCCAAGGGTCCTCGACTGCTGTGCTTGACTTGGTCGACAAAGTTCAAACTTTGCTGATGAAGCCGCAGCTGTGGCAAGAAAAAGTCAGAGCAGGCGGTTTTAATGTCTTTGAGAACGTGACCGACGGCTTGTCGGCCCTCCATGAAGAGCAAGTGGATGAGATCAGTGTCCTCGTCCAGGACCATCTACTTTGCCTCAATCAGGAGTTGAATTACTGCTTTGCAGACCTTGGTGACTTGGATCGTCAACTCATTCGAAATCCACTCAAGGTGGATCCGAGATCCCTTCCAGATGAATTGCAGGACAAATTTTTCGTCCTAGTCAATGACTTCAACGCCAGAGATGCTTTCAAGAGTTTGTCGTTGACAAGATTTTGGTCAACAATGGCTTCGTCGTACCCAGCTCTGACAAAGGAATGTGTGAAAAGTCGTCTGGTGTTCCCTTCGACCTCCCTCTGTGAACAGGCTTTTTCCAGGCAACATTTTGAAACATTGAAAGCAGGTACCTTGTCCTTCTCTGCGGGGAGTGGGGATGGATGTGGCCAATGCTGAAAGACCTCAAGGTGCACTGGAAGAAGAAAAATATTGGTAACCCTCGGGACCATGCTATCGGTATAGCTACAAGGGGAGGCTCAATTTTAAAATTCTAGTTTCTGACCAGGATCTTCACCAGAATCGAATCAATGCATCCTTGTCACACACCCAACCTATCCACCACATTTCGTCCAAATCTGTACATCACCTTTTAATATTGTTGCGGTATTCGCGCCCGCCGGCGTGCTGACGGCCACGTAACTCGAATCGCGGCACGTCGCCCACCGGACGGACAATCCAGTAGTGACCCTCTCGGACTAACGCCGGGAACCAGTCACGGGTGGACCTTTCGGTCTCACCGCGATCGAGCCAATCAGCCCCCGCGTGGGATAGGGTTGCTCGCCAAATTCGACCTACCTAAGTACCCACGCGGAGGGTAGACCGGGCGATCGCACCTCGCCGCAGGTCGACTTCGGACACGGGCCACTTAAGCGACCCGTTCCGTACTATCGGGATAACCGAGCGGTGTTATCGTCGACCTCGACGGTTCGATTAATTATCGGGCGTATTCAGCCCACTACCAACCCTTTACGTGAAGCAAGATGAGGATTCAATGGGAGAAATGACGAAGCGAAGCGGGAAACAGTTCAACACAAAAGCACATTTATTCGCGGCACACGGGAAGCACACAAATACAATTCCACCAAATGCACACAGAAAAGACACAATGCAATTTACACAAAAAGCAAATATAAAAGCGAAAACACAATGCAGAGCTAATACCGACTACCGAGCACACGGCAACACTTATACAATTCTACTTCACAGACGGCGCCGACAACACATACCCAAAACCAAGGAAAAGAAATACCCTCAAGGATGAGGCGGGCCTGAGGCCGAGACCGGGTCGCGCCTACCCGTCTGGTGATGAGACGCGGAGCGGCGATGGCCCCTCAACTCCGCGGGCCTCGCGGACAGCGTCTGGTAGGGGGTGGGAAAGGGGCCCCCTTGGTCGCACTATCTCAGCGCGGGGGGAAACAGGAGGGGGTTGCTGATGCTCGGGGTATAGAGGATTTTTATTATCCCGCGACGAGCGTCTCCACCTCGGCCAGGTCGCGCTGTCGGCCTCCCTGGGGTGCAGCTCCCGACGCGAGCACCCCCTCGTCTGGTGTCGCCGCCTTTCCACAGCTCCGTCCCCTCCGTTCCGACTCCAACGCACACGACGACCAGCTCCACCGCCCGCGAAGTCTTGACACTCTGTTTCCGACTCTCCTACTCTCCTACTCTCCGCCTCTGGACTCTCCTACTCTCCGCCTCTGGACTCTCCTTGGACTGACGAACACGGTCCTTTTATCCGCCCCGTAGCTTCGCCCTCTCATCTTTGACCCCCTCCCTTCGACCTTTCACCTCGCTCCCCATTGGCCCGAGAAAAAGTGGGCGTGAAGGCTTTTTGATCCATAAATTTGCATATATCGATCGCCCTGGGGGCGGGGCCAATTCGCCCCTCGCTCACCGATTGGACGGCAAAAAGTGGGCGTGTGTCGTTTTTGATCCGTTTTTGAAGCACAAAATCCGTGATTTTGTACACGCTGTTCGGCGCGCGCCCTGCACGAGTCCAACACCGGTACCCACAGGCGGCGCAAGAACGGTGGCGATGCGACGGCTGCGAGGTGTGACGTGAAGGTCGTGGCGGTTGTGGTGAAGCGGTGGTTGTGGTTGGTGGTTGATGTTGTGGTTGTGGTGGTAATCATGGCGGTTGGTCCAAAATAAAGATAGTAAAAGAAAAACGGCTATCCTGAAGAGTCGCAGCACGCATAAATGACATGTATTCCCACTAGACAACGGGTTTGGGCCTAACTACACATGTACTTACCGAGATACCTCACCTAAGGGACCTGAATGGTGGTTTGCGAATCTGGTAACCACAACAATATCCTGCTTAGACAGAGAGGGGTGAAAACACAACCTCCATCCACCTGATTGGCGGATCAATTATTGCGGCCATTGCGTTGTCGTGAGTGACAGGGGTGTGTTCTTGTGTTCAGTTACCAAGGTTATCGTGGAGCGTTTGCCAAGTGGCTTCAGCTCTCAAGCAAGGACTCCATTCGAAACCGTTGATAAGGAACGGCTGGCTTAGCAAGTGCGAGCTAACTGCTTGGCAAGCGCGAGTTAACTGCTTGATAAGTGCGAGTAAGCTGCTTGGTAAGCACTCGCTAGTTGCTTGGAAAGTACAAGTTAGCTGCTTGGTAAGCGCGACTTAGCTGCTTGGTAAGCACGAGTTAGCTGTTGGTAAGCGTGAGTTAGCTGCTTGTAAGCGCTAGCTAGCTGCTTGGTAAGCTTGAGTTAGCTCCTTGGTAAGTGCTAGTTAGCTGCTTGGTAAGCGAGAGTTAGCTGCTTGGTAAGCATGAGTTAGCTGCTTGGTAAGCGCTAGCTAGCTGCTTGGTAAGCTTGAGTTAGCTGCTTGGTAAGCGCTAACTAGCTGCTTGGTAAGCACGAGTTAGCTGCTTGGTAAGCGCTAGCTCGCTGCTTGATAAATGCGAGTTAGCTGCTTGGTAAGCGCGAGTTAGCTGCTTGCAAAGCGCTAACTAGCTGCTTGTTAAACGCGAGTTAGCTGCTTGGTAAGCGTGAGTTAGCTGCTTGGTAAGCACGAGTTAGCTGCATGGTAAACGCCAGTTAGCTGCTTGGTAAGCGCCAGTTAGCTGCTTGGTAAGTGAACACACCAGTGAAGTGGACGATGTGTATCTTATCAGTTTATTATTCAAACACCGACGGGACACTCATTGTATAATCACTGCTGAAGAAAGAGGAAGAAGAGCGAATGTCGCACACCTTCCCAACAATACAGAGACCACATGTCGTAGCGGCTGCAAGATTGCCCACACGATGGGACCAGGAAGAGCAGATTGAATGAGCGGAGCAGGAAGGTCTTGACTTTGGTTCGGTTTGACGAACGAAGGTTGCCGGAACGGCTGAGGGGTCCGTACTACACCAGCTGTGTATAAAGAAGCCCCGACGTGCAGCACACGGCGATGTGAACTCACCCGAAGGGCAAAAACAACCGGACGTATCAACAGCTGGCGCTGCATGGCGGAGGGACATAGTCCCTCGTTAATTATTCTTCAACTTCGGAAGGGCGCAAAGAAGTTTCGGGTTACACGTGGACAACAAGTCTTTCCTCGTGTTAATGTTCCATCGACCACGTGTGAAAAACACAAACATCGAAGGGAACGTGTTCACATGGACCGCCTGTGACCTTGAATACGAGAACACCGCCCAGCCAAAAGGGTTTTAAAAATGATCTTTCCAGCCACAAGAAACTTTGTAATCCGTTACATTATAACAACAATGCCCGATCTTTCACAAACTATAAAAATACATTGTTGTTTTGAAAATGTTTTTTAATGGTTAAAAAAAATCTGACGATAAAATTGAGGTGTTTCTCAACATTTTGTTGGTTCGGTTGTTCCTTTTCTCCCATTCTTTGTTGTTGTTGTTGTTCAGAGTAAGAACATTATCTATATATCTATATATTATTTCTGTTTACGTGTGCGCGTAATTTGACGTATCTCCTCCAAAACTGCCGGACGGATTGTCGCCATTTTCGGTCCGCAGGTGCTCTGTGGTCTAATGAACAGCATGGGCTTTGTGAGATCGCGCCACACGGACAGCTTTGGGAAATTTTGGCGATGTTCAAATTTTAACATTCGTTTGCATGGCGACGTGTGACGTCACCGCTGAGACGTAATTCCGTCATGACATCACCGGTCAGTCGGTGACGTCATCACGTCTGTCGTCGACAGACCGTCACCGTTGAGAGGCGATATGCCACTCCTCGAAAACAGCGTCTGCAATGTGAAACCTCTTCTGCACGTGCTGACCTCCTCAGAAGGTGAATTTGACACAAATAATGTAACAAGAAACATTTTGTATTTAAAGTAAAGATTTATTTTTATCGATATATTTCTGCTCCTGTTCAGTCTCGGCCGATATCATGTTAAACTTGCCCCATCAGACGCCAACCTTCCAGTCAGACTCGCGGACTCCATGACCATAAACACATCCCAGGGCCAAACATTTGGTAAACTCGGAATATCCCTCCCAGTCCCCGTGTTCTCCCATGGCCAACTATATGTTGTATTTTCACGTGCAAGAGCTTCGTCCTATATATCTACCAAAGTGGATGTGGTGAATTGAAGGTCGTGACGTGTGACCACGTGATGCCCGGCTCGAGCACAGAAGAGATAAAGCTGAGGGTCGGCTCGGCCGCGGGGTTTGTCCCTGGGGCATTGTCGTTTTATGTCGCCGGCTCACTTGGTGCTCATTGAATGGTGAGAACACTGATTGATATATAATACTGATTTATTTTGCGGTGATTAGTTGCGCGTGTATACCTTACTGCTTATGTACTCCTTGCTGCGTCTGTATTTCCTGGTGTGCCCGTAGAAGCGGCTTCAATCAAATGGAATA
Organism: Eptatretus burgeri; assembly: GCF_056783735.1. Taxonomy (NCBI): domain Eukaryota; kingdom Metazoa; phylum Chordata; class Myxini; order Myxiniformes; family Myxinidae; genus Eptatretus; species Eptatretus burgeri. Next base: position 28,921,367 of record NC_140966.1, on the reverse strand, counting down.
AAGCCTACACTCTGAAGGTTCTTCTCTCGTCCTCATTTCAATTTATTCCATTTGGTTTTCTCGGCTCTCTCAACCAACGATGGACAAGATCTACAAACCGGAGAGGTTCGACGCAGACCCAAACGCGACTGACTCAGAAATGAAGTGGTCGCATTGTTTCCGTTCCTTCTCACACTATCTGACCATCATCGAAGAAGGAGCCGACAAATTGGCCGCCCTCGTGAATCATGTCTCGCCCGGCGTATACAGGCTCTTCTCGGAGTGCGACACTTACGAAGCAGCGATCGACGTGCTGCAGGCGCTCTACGTGAAGCGCAAGAACGAGGTATACATTCGACATCTTCTCAACACACGCAAGCAAGCAGCCGGGGAGACAATCGATCAGTTCCTGCAAGCTCTGATTCAGCTGGGAAAAGACTGCAGCTTTCGGGCCGTAAGCGCCGAGGAACACCGAAAGGAAGCGACCCGGGAGGCATTCATCCAAGGACTGAGATCAGCCCACATACGGCAACGCTTACTAGAGAAAGCGCAACCCACTCTTGAAAAGGTAGTCGATCAGGCTCGAGCGATGGATACGGCTCAGCAGCAATCTGAGTCATTTGGGACACCAATACTGCTAATGAACGCTGCTACGGTGGGAACTCAAGGAACCCCACTGGCACAGACACAGCCAGACACAGGGGATGGAGAAACACCCGAGGAGCCGGATACACAGGCCACGTCAAACTCCTCGGCAACTGCTCCGGTTGGTAAATGCTTCTTTTGTGGGTACAAAAGGCACCCCCGCCAAAAATGCTCCGCCAGAGATGCCACATGCATAAATTGTGACAAGAAAGGGCATTATGCCAGGGTATGTAAATCTACTCTAAGGAGAAATAAACCCACTTCTGCGGCTCTCTACTCGCAAAATAAACTAACTGCAGCCTCCCCGGGGAATCTATCCAAGGCTATCATCAACGTACGAATTAACGGGCATATGGCTGAGGCTCTGATTGATACCGGTAGCTCTGAAAGTTTCGTCAACAGCTCACTAGCGAAGGGCAGGAAATGGAAGATCCACCCGACAGACAATACGGTATGCATGGCCGCCACATCACTACAGTCCCGCGTACGAGGGTACTGCAATGTTGAATTGGACGTAAAAGGGTACACGCATCGGGATGTAAGGGTACTGGTGCTTCGTGATTTGTGCGCAGATGTAATTCTGGGTCATAATGTCCTCAAGCAGCACACGAGCGTCGAAATACCCTTTGGAGGAAGCAAACCTCGCCTAATTTTAAATGCCTTGACTACCGCAGAGGTAACGTCCCCCCAGCTGTTCGCTAACCTGTCGCCGGTCTGCAAACCGATAGCGATCAAATCGCGGCGATATACCACTGCTGACATGAATTTCATCACTTCAGAAACCAAGCGATTACTGGAAGAAGGAATTATAGAACCGAGCGATTCGCCATGGCGCGCACAGGTGTTGGTGACCAGCAGTCAGAACCATAAGAAACGAATGGTTGTCGATTATTCCCAAACGGTCAATCGCTTCACCCAACTCGACGCCTAACCCCCTGCCGCGCATAGACGAGATGGTCGAACGCGTGGCCAATTATAAGATATTCAGCACCATCGACTTGCAAAGCGCCTATCACCAAATTCCCATCCGAGAGGAAGACAAACCTTACACCGCATTCCAGGCAGGTAGGCGCCTCTTCCAATTCAGGAGGATTCCGTTCGGTGTCACGAATGGAGTAGCTTGCTTCCAACGGGTTATGGACGACATCATCTCAGATGAAAACCTCAAAGACACTTTTGTTTACGTGGACAATGTCACAGTGTGCGGTAGGGATCAGGGGGAACATGACATGAATCTGGACAGATTCTTGAGCATTGCTAGAAAATATAATCTGACTCTCAACTACGAGAAATGCGTATTCTCGGCAAGGTCAATTGACCTACTCTGCTACACGATAGCCGACGGCACGATTAAGCCTGATCCTGCGCGATTGCGCCCACTTCGTGAGCTACCCCCACCTCAGGACCTGCAGACAATGCGCCGGGTGATCGGCATGTTCGCTTACTATGCAAGATGGATTTCGCAATACTCCGAGAAAATACATCCCCTAGTGCATTGCAAAAACTTTCCACCAGATGCCGCTGTTGTAACAGCTTTCCACAACCTCAAAGACGATATCAGTAATTCCGTGGTATTATCGATCGATAGCTCGGTGCCCTTCGTGGTGGAAACAGATGCTTCTGATCACGGGATAGCTGCTATGCTTAATCAGTCTGGGCGACCCGTCGCGTTCTTCTCGAGAACTCTCTCTGGAAGCGAGCAGAGACACTCGGCAATAGAGAAGGAGGCGTACGCCATCGTCGAAGCGCTGCGTAAATGGAGACATTATTTGCTGGGAAACCACTTCACGCTCGTTACGGACCAACGATCCGTGGCATTCATGTTTGATGGGAAAAATAACGGGAAAATTAAGAATGAAAAATTTTGAGATGGCGGATAGACCTAGCCTGCTATAGTTACGACATTGTTTACCGGCCCGGGAGGGAAAACCCTGCTGCAGACACCTTCTCGCGGGTCTACTGCTCGGCGGCAATCAGTCGGGCTTTGCAAGACCTACATGTGTCTCTGTGCCACCCGGGGGTAACCAGAATGGCACATTTCGTACGCAGACAGAACGTGCCCTATTCTATTGAAGATATTAAACAAATGAATGCTTCATGCCCTGTTTGTGCTGAACTAAAACCCAGATTCTATGGTGCGGCTTCTGGCAGACTGATCAAGGCCACTTCTCCCTTCGAGAGACTAAACATTGACTTCAAAGGGCCCCTGCCGACCGAGACAGACAACAGATACATATTCACTGTTGTTGATGAATATTCAAGGTTCCCTTTCGCGTTTCCGTGCTCGGATATGACCTCGGGCACTGTTGTGAAATGTCTGTCTGACCTCTTCGCTATGTTTGGGAAACCTTCGTACATACATTCAGACAGAGGGCCGTGTTTCATGTCGGCCGGGCTAAAACAATTCCTATTAGAGCACGGCATAGCAACTAGTCGAACGACGGGTTACAACCCACAGGGTAATGGGCAGGTGGAACGGTATAACGGGGTCATTTGGAAAGCCGTAACTCTGGCGTTGAAATCAAGAGGAATGGGCCCCGAGCGGTGGGAGGTTACCCTTCCCGACGCTCTGAATTCCATACGCTCTTTGCTCTGCACGTCCACCAATGCAACTCCTCACGAACGAATGTTTACTCACCAACGACGTTATGTTGACGGCCAATAGGTGCCCAACTGGCTAACCCATCCCGGAACAGTGTTCATGAAACGCCCGGTACGACAAAGCAAGTATGAACCCATGGTGGAAGAGGTCGAACTCATCGATACTAATCCAGAATACGCTCATGTCAGGCTCCCGGATGGCAGGGAGACCACTGTGTCGGTTCGTCATTTGGCTCCCTCAGGCACTCCTCCCGCAGGTACACTACCATCTGGCACACCTCCCTCTGACATCCCCTCCCCAGGTGTTCCCCCCCCAGGGACTCCACCCGAGAAGGGTGACGACGGGGCTACCGCGTTCCACCCGGGAGCGATCGGGGAGTCATCTCCGGCACGAGTCGATGCTCACCAAGAGGATCGGAAGCCTCCCTCAAGTGAAACCGCCATCTACTCCCGGAGAGGCCGACGAATAATACCCCCTCGCCGACTCAATCTGTAAAGGGGATTATCGGCATCCTCGATGCTCATGCTCCTATATGCTCATCACATAATATATCGATGCTCATTACCATGCTCCTACACCTCAAAATAATCCTCACTGCTTGGCATGTATGCTTCTGTAGTTTAGATAGTTCGCATTGCTTGAAATGTATACTCCTGTAGCGCTGAAGTAATCATGGTGCGTTAGCTGGGCCTCTAGTTACATTTTAAAGACGGGGAGAATGTGGTGAATTGAAGGTCGTGACGTGTGATCACATGTTGCCCGGCTCGAGCACAGAAGAGATAAAGCTGAGGTTCGGCTCGGCCGTGCGGATTGTCCCAGGGGCATTGTCGTTTTATGTCGGCGGCTCACTTGGTGCTCATTGAATGGTGAGAATACGGATTGATATATAATACTGATTTATTTTGCGGTGATTAGTTGCGCGTGTGTACCTTACTGCTTATGTACTCCATGCTGCGTCTGTATTTCCTGGTGTGCCCGTAGAAGCGGCTTCAATCAAATGGAATAAAGCCTACACTCTGAAGGTTCTTCTCTCGTCCTCATTTCATTTATCAACAGTTTGTTGGCTCGGTTGTTCCTGTTCTCCCATTCTGTGTTGTTGTTGTTCAGAGTAAGAACATTATCTATATATCTATATATTATTTCTGTTTACGTGTGCGCGTAATTTGACGTATCTCCTCCAAAACTGCGGACGGATTGTCGCCATTTTCGGTCCGCAGGTGCTCTGTGGTCTAATGAACAGCATGGGCTTTGTGAGATCGCGCCACACGGACAGCTTTGGGAATTTTTGGCGATGTTCAAATTTTAACATTCGTTTGCACGGCGACGTGTGACGTCACCGCTGAGACGTAATTCCGTCATGACATCACCGGTCAGTCAGTGACGTCATCATGTCTGTCGTCGACAGACCGTCACCGTTGAGAGGCGTAATGCCACTCCTCGAAAACAGCGTCTGCAATGTGAAACCTCTTCTGCACGTGCTGACCTCCTCAGAAGGTGAATTTGACACAAATAATGTAACAAGAAACATTTTGTATTTAAAGTAAAGATTTATTTTTTTCGATATATTTCTGCTTCTGTTCAGTCTCGGCCGATATCATGTTAAACTTGCCCCATCAGACGCCAACCTTCCAGTCAGACTCGCGGACTCCATGACCATAAACAAATCCCAGGGCCAAACATTTGGTAAACTCGGAATATCCCTCCCAGTCCCCGTGTTCTCCCATGGCCAACTATATGTTGTATTTTCACGTGCAAGAGCTTCCTCCTATATATCTACCAAAGTGGACAATAATTCCTCACAAGGACGAATCAGCAACAAGACCCTCACCCAAAATGTCATCCACAGGGAGGTTCTTGAGAAAACTAAGGACAGGTAACCATAGCGCATCACATCCCTCATGACCCTCCACAGCTCCCATAACATCAACTATTATGTCTCATCCACCTTTTGCCATCCATTCAACTCGGTGAGGAGCACGAGTATATGCTCGTAATTATTTAATATCCGAGTCACCCACTCCTAAAATCTATATTAATATTTTGGCACGTCCCTTTTTTAGTTCCACCATCAGATTTTTGTTACTGCATGAAATGAAACAAGCTTTGACATGTATAGTAATGATTATATATATATTATATATTATATTATATTATATTAATATTTCGGCATGTCCCTTTTTTTGTTCCACCATCAGATTTTTGTGACTGCATGAAATGAAACAAGCTTTGACATGTATAGTAATGATTATATATATATTTTATATATTATATTATATTATATAACATTAATATTTTGGCATGCCCCTTTTTTTGTTCCACCATCAGATTTTTGTCACTGCATGAAATGAAACAAGCTTTGACATGTATAGTAATGATATTATTGTCTTCCTAAAGAGGCCCCTCAAAATTCGTTTTGATGATTATGGTCATTAAACAGTTCATGTTCTCCATTTGCAAAATGGGAGGAATTATTGCACAAAAAAGAAATTAAAATGTTTCCCATTTTTTAAAGGACCACTTAGTTGAGTTCGTAAAACCTTTTGTACAGTATGTTATTATTAATCACTATACGCCAGAGTAAATTGCTCATGTTATTGAGCTGTCAATAAGCTATCAATCATAGACATATAATAAACTCACTTGAGTATTCATATCTCTATTTCAATGCGTAATATCAAGCGGTACCCTCATGATGACCTAATAAAACCGGTCTCGATGTCCGTCCGTCCATATATCTGTTCACAATCAAACCGATCGTGATGCATTTTAAGGCTTTCCGAGAACTTTGGAGAGATTACCTACACTCCCGCACGGCGCTGTTTTTATTATTCCTCCTGCACTTCATTAGAACACAGATCGTGGATGGATGCGTAGATCCCAGGAGAACAACTATAGCTGTACAGAACAATTCATATTATCGATGGATAAAAATGATATTTAATTGATATTATAATAAATTGTTATTTAAAATATCTTCAAATTTTGTGAGTTTTTAGTTTGTTGTGAAATATTAGGTCCTCGGGTCTCCACATAGTGGCGTACAGACTTAGGTCGTACTTCTGTTTACTACCGTAGAAAATCACAGAACCATCCGATTGACATGCTGTTAACAGTTTCAGAATCAGCTAAAATCTACAAGATATGAATATGAAGACGAAACTGATCCGGCCAGATAAAATCCACAAGATATGAATATGTACACGAAACTGATCCGGCCTTTTGGATCACTTTAAAGTAGGGTGCCCTGTAATTTTAATGCGCTCTATGCATCCTCCGGAACTCACGAATGGTACACGTTGTGTAGTCACTAAACTACGTGGTAATGTCATCGAAGTGGCGCGACTGCGGGAGAGTCGAAGGGGAAAACCTGAATGATAATCAATGGATAAAAATGATGTAATATATTGATAAAATACATTCATGCTATCTGTCTTTTACCATATGTTGCCAGTGGCGCCCGTCGAAGACGGGCACCTTTACTCGTATATTATATACACTGATGAGTCACGGTGATTTACCGGGTTGGTCGAACTTGGTCACCGTCCAAAGATCCTTTTGCAACGATGTGTTCACTTACAAGCTGCTTGCTTGCGCTTGCTTAGCATGCCGTTCCTTATCAACGGCTTCAAATGGAGTGCTTGATTGAGTGCTCAGGCCACTTGGTGAGTGAGATGTTTCAGCAGCGTCATGTACTCGATAGAGAGGGACGAAGGTCCTGAAAAGGGGACAACAGGTTTCATTCTGAACATGGGCACAGCACAGCACAACACAACACAACACAGCACAGCACTGCACTGCACTGCACAGCACAGCACAGCATAACAAGGTTGGGTCACATGACTGTTTTACCACGCCCCGGTGCACTCATGTATGTATTGTCATAAACTAATGATACATCTCATTCCCCCCCCCCTTCTTTTTATTTTTATTTTTGGTTCATGAGTCAGTAAGTGACCACTATATTCGTTATTGGTGTGTCTCTGTCTGTCCCGAACAGAGCTCCATGGGTTTTGATCCGATCCTGATAAAATTTGGGTGGGAGGTTTATTTCATGATCTAGTTGTGTTTTCCTGAGAATGGACGTGGTGCGCCCATTATGGGCGGAGCCACGTCCAAAAAACATGTTTTAGGGGGTAGCCGATTTCAACTTGCATCTTCTCCGAGGGGGTTTGTCGAATATTGCAGGGGTTTCGGTATTTGGTAAGCCCAATGGCACCTGCGTAGCGCCACGGAGCTCAATTTTCATTTCGTCCCAAGGTCAAGGTCACAAGGTCACGAACTTAGAAAATTTCGAATTTTCACAAAAATCATACGACCGCCCAAACTTTGAGAGCTGGGATGACAATATTTTTATGCATAATCTTGAGGTCATTCCCCACCTAAAGTCTTGAAACCATTTTGCTCTATCTCGAACACCTTGCCCGTGGCGCCACCTTCAAGTTTGTTTTTACGCTGATTTTATCAAAGTATGGATAATCCGAGGAGTGCGAAATGCCATATAGCCGATATGATGTTGTATTCTTCCTGGAATGTTCCAGAGGAAGTTTTGCACCAAAGGTCATAATCTTTGACCTTTGACCTTTAAAGTTCACAAAGGTCAAATTTTCAAAGTTGTGTGAATCGAACCAGGTTTTCGACCTTCTTCGACGAAATATCTCCAATAAGCTATAGCACGTATCCAGTTTCCTTATTTTAATGCCCACAACATTGTTTTGTGACCTTTAAAGGTTATGCAAAGGTCAAATTTTGAAAGTTGTTGAACGAAACTGGGTTTTTGACATTTTGCAGCTAATAACCTGTCACTCGAACCACATCATGTTGATCATTTTTAAAACTTCGTCAAACATTATCACATTGTCTCATCCTTGACTTCTGAAAGAATCAACATCATCAAATACCGCCCGTGAACCATTGCCGTCTCCAGACTTGTTATCTTTATTTTTATTAATCAAAAAAAATTTTTTTTTAACAAATCAAGACCCTCAGGAGGTTTACAGATATACGAGCTGATGTTCTAAGGGCTAGTGGAGTATTGTCCTTGTTTACAACTGCTGTAGGTTTCTCAATAAGGGGTAGTCGGGAAGGAGTTCAGGTGCATTGATGGGTGAAAAGCTTTCATGAGGAAACACCTCAGGTTCAAACGCAGAAAGTGTTGATATAGGAGTGGATGACAAAGGTACTTGAGCCGGTTCAATGTTTGGTTCCCCATGACGTAAGGTGAGTTGTTGAACATGTTTTCGTATACATCTACCATCACACAACTGAACACGAAACATCATTTCACCAATGTTATTGATAATGTTTCCAGATAACCACTTGGTTCAACTTCCGGAGTTCAACACGTGTACAATATCATTGATCTGGAAGTTGAGGTATACAGACGTTTGGTCGTGATTACGTTTCTGTTGATACTTGTTATTCTCGACTTGGAGAGTTACGTCCGGGTTCACCAATGGTAACCGTGTTGTTAATTCATGACCCATCAGAAGCTTGGCAGGCGAGGGACCGGTGGCTTGACATGGTCTGGTGCGGTCGATGAGCAATACACGAGCTCGACGAGATTGAATGGAGCCTTCCTTGTCACGGCTTCAAACACAGGTGCTGTTGATTCTTGATGATGCTGTGGATTCTTCAAACACAGACCATTCTTGATGATGTGAATAGCACGTTCTGCTTGACCATTGCTGGCAGGTTTGTAGGGGGCAGATGTGTAGTGCTGAATGCCATTCATTTTACAAAAGTTCTGAATCTCTGAACTCGCAAATGATGATCCATTTTCTGATACAATGGAGTTTGGAATACCATCTTGTGTGAACATGGCATTTGGAGTTTCAATTGTTCCAGCAGAGGATGAGGATGGTACCACGAGAGCTTCAATCCATTTGCAGTGGGCATCAACTACGATAAGGCAAAGCAACCCTTGAAATGGACCAGCATGGTCGATGTGTAGTCTGGACCATGGTTTTGATGGCCACGACCACATGGCCAACGGAGGCAGCGGCGGTGTCTTGGCATGGGCTTGACAAGTGTAACAATGGCGTGCACTGGACTCCATGTCACTGTTTAAACCATGCCACCAAACATGGGTTGGGACCATAGCCTTCATGGTGACTCTGCCTGGATGGGCATTGTGGAGTTCACTGATAATATTTCTGTGGAGTTTCGGCGGAATTATCACTCGGCTACCCCAAAGCGGACAGATTGCATTAACACGGAGCCCATCCTCCCACATGTGGTACGGTTTCACTCCTTCCAGTAGTGATGCCCAATTACCTGACATAACACAGTGTTTAACTTGTGACAAATCTGGATTGCTATTGGTAGCACAAGCAATCTGCTCAGCGGTTACGGGCGCCTCATCGTGAATGACGTTTGCAATGAGATGAATGATATCGTCAGATTGTGGAGGTTCTGGGATGATTAGGGAAGCGGCAAGCGACTGGGCACGTTAGCACAGTCCATTTCCTTAGCTGGGCAGTAAACCAATGAATAGTCATCACCGTCAAGGGTCAACACCCAACGTTGCACACAACCTAATGATATAGGCAGAATGGCTCTGGTTTCTCCCAAGAGACATAACAAGGGTTTGTGATCAGTATTAATGGTAATATTGTTGCGAATCTGGAAGCCTTGAGCACTCAACATACAGGTCCGATAGAATAGTTATATCGGTAAGTATGTGTTTATAGTTAGGGTCCCTGTCCCTCGTTTAATGGGCGAATAAATGTACCTGCGCTCTGAGTTACTTTGATAGTCAGGGTTTTCTTTCATTTTTACACCCCTCATAACTACGACAACGGCAGCATCACCTTCAACTCACTCTGGCCGACGCCATCGCCTATGTGTGTCAGCACGTACGTGGGCGGAGCCCCAGTGACAGGGCAACGAGCGATTGTGCGTGCCAAAACCGTCCAGTGAGGGAGGGTGGAGGCGTCCCCCCCCCCCCGAGACAGGGTGAATAAGGGTGCGGCGTGTTCGGACCACGTAAGCTGGAAATTCAGAGATCCTGCCTCTAACAGAACCGCAAAGGGTGCGCGCCATCTTTCGGAAGGAAACAGAGGAGAGGTTTGGTTGCCAGGGCGAGTGCCGAGCAGAGCTGAGGAGGTTGATCGCGGCTCGCCCGTGTCTGGATTTGGCTCGCCTCTTGATGGTGCCCAGTTCGAATCAGCTCGAAGACCACACAAAGTGGACAGGTCCGAAGCAGGCTCTGGTCTTCAGCTCGCCTTTCCCTCCGAGCTGGAGGCCTCAATAAAGGCTGTCGCCACCATTTCGTGTGTGTGCGTGTGTGCGTGCGTGCGTGCGTGCGTGTGTGTGTCGCCAGGCTAGTAAGTAGTTATTGTATTTGTGCTCTTGGCTGTACATAGGTGCTTCTCTATTATTCGGATAACTCTGCCTCTTGCGTGCCCCCCTGCCCCGTTATAAATAAAGCCATGTGTTAAATGTATCAGGTCGTTTTGGTGTTTGTTCTATTGGTTTAAAACGGGGTGTGTTGTAGAATTAGCCAGGCCGTTGTTGCCACTGTAAAGGGACATTTGGACCGACGGACGTTCCGTACGAATGCCGTCGAGGGTGAATTTCCCCGGTAGTTTGGACGACGTGGGTATTTAGGTAAATTGAAATCGGCAATCGACCCCACCCCACGTGGTCAACCGATTGGCGAACTTCGGTCCGATCAGGGACCCGTCGGCTCCGGAGTTATCCGGGGTTACGACCTATAAATTCCGGGTGTTCGTTGGAGCTGACTCTACTGCTCAATCTAGCGGTCGTGCTCGTCGCCAATACCCGGCCTCGTCGTCGATGTCTTACAAATACATATTGGTGGTGCATCTTTAAGGTGCCCCAGACACACACCAATGCCTCTCGTTCTACTGTTACGAATCTGGCAGCCATGAGTACACAACAGCCAGAGTCCTTATAGATCAGTTATATCGGTAAGTACGTGCTTTTCGTTTGGGTCCCATCCCAAGTCTAATGGGAATTAAATGTACCTACGCTGTGCAGTTATTTTGAAAATCAGGGTTTTCTTTTACATTTTTACATCACTTACAACTACAACATCACCTTCGCTCCATCCTGACATCATAACTCTCGCGGTGGGCAGAGTTCCAGAAGGACTTGGCATCTCGCCCAATCAGAGAGATGCGAGCGAGTTTGCTGTCGGTCGGCCAATGAGAGCAAACGCAGGACAATGTTACTCTTCCTGTTTGAGGGGCGGTCCGCCGTGACGCTTGCCACTCCCCCCCCTCCCGGTTCAATCAGCGGACTAGGCACCCCTTTTGGCCAATCACGGGGGCGACGAGCGCATTTGCATGCCAAAACCGTCCAGTGAGGGAGAGCGGGTCGGAGGAGGCGGCTCCTCCCTTCTGGAGAAGGAGTGAATAATTGTTTGGCACGATCCGACTGGTGAGGAGAGTTGGTTTTGGTCTGCCGGATCGCCTGGCCTCGCCTGCTGGCCCTCGCTGCCTCGTCCGCACTCGCACTGGTTGGCGTCCACCCTTCCCTCTCTGTCCCAGGTACTTGGAGTGGCATCGTGGTTGTAGGTTCGAGTTCCGCCAGTCCCAGACGTCGAAGACCACAGGAGATGGACAGGTCCAAGATAGCTCTGCTTTCCAGCTCATCTTCCCTCGAGCTGGGAACCTTCAATAAAGATCCTACGGTGTCCATTTCTTTGGGTGTGTGTCTGTGTGCGGGCCTGTCTTGTCAAGTAGAATTGTTAAGTGCTTGTGCTTGAACATTATTTGCATTTCTTATAGACGCGATAACTCTGCTGTTGTGTACTTCCCCCTCCCCGATTATAATAAATAAATATGCCTTTTGTTGAATGTATCAGCTCGTTTATGTGCTTGTTTCATTGGCTTAGCTGGTGCGTGTTGGGAAATTGGGAAACGGCAAATTGTTCATTCGGTCCGGCGCGGCTCTGGTAACTCCGCTCGATTACACCGGATCCGAGCCATAACCCGCGACTCGGATCAGACAGAGTCGGCCGAGGGTGTGGTTTCCCCACTAGTTGGATGGTGTGAATACTTAGGTAAATTGGAGTTGGACAAGTGGACCCTACCTCACACTGTCGAAATATTGGTGACCACGGTCCTGTAAGGGACCCGTGCCTTTCAGAGTTGTCCGAGAAGCACGATCTAGATTCCGGGTGTTCAGTGGAGCCGACTCTGCTGCTCCACCTCCCGGTCGTGCTCCCCGCCGACACCCGGCTCCACAACACTACTTGAGCATAGCGAAATTCTGTCTCAAATGAGGTTCGTGATGCATACGCAACAGGCTGGTGATTACCGGTTCCATTTGTTTGTATCAATGCACCCCCAATGCCATATGAAGAGCTATCACAACTGAGTGCAAGTTCCTTGGATGGGTCGTAATGGACAAGTAACGGCGAGGAGGACAGCATGGTTTTAGCGGCCTTGAATGCTCTTGTTTGGGCAGCTTCCCATTTCCAGGCAACGCCTTTCCAGAGGAGAAGATGCAGAGGCTCGACGGTTGTGCTTAGTTGAGGCAGGAAATTACCAAAGTTCGAAATTACCAAAGTAAGTCAACATACCCAGGAATGCACGAAGTTCTGAAATGTTTTGTGGCCTTGGTGCATTCGCAGTTGCTTCAACTTTGCTCGGAGAGGACAGAATGCCTTGACAGGAGATTTGATGACCCAGGTATTCAACTTTAAGTGCCATAATGGAACACTTCTCATGCCTTAGGCGTAACCGAGCTTGTGGCAGCCGATTGGGGACTCAGTTTAGGTTCTCAAGTTGTTCACTTTGTGACTTGCCAGTCACTAGTTTGTCAGCCTGGAATATGATTGTCTTTGGTACAGTTTTCAATAATGTCTCCATCTTGCGTTGGAAGATTGGTGCAGCAGAGCGTATGCCTAATGGGCATCTGTTGTACAGGGAGAGTCCTCGATGAGTGTTGATGCATGTTTTGGGCTTTGAATCATCATTCAGTTCCATTTGAGCATCATAGGCATTGGTCAAGTCAAGCTTGGTGAATGTCTGGCCACTCATGAGAGTGGTGAACAGATCATCTGCTTTGGACAAAGGGTAGCCATCCAACTTTGAATAGTGGCTGATCGTCGTTTTGTAATCCCCACAAATGTGCACTGTTCCATCTGCTTTGAGTATTGGAATGATAGGTGCTGCCCAGTCAGAGTACTCGACGAATGAGATGATGCCCTCACTCTGCAGGCGGTCAAGCTCACATTCGATCATTGATCACATCATGTCGGGCACAGGTCTAGCCTTATGGAACAATGGCTGAGCATCTGCAGAAACATGAATCCTCATTTTGGCCTCTGCAAAGGTGCTAACACCATAGCTGAACAGGCCAGGGCACTTGTTAAGCACGGTATCGCATCCAGCATCAGAGTTGGAGACTGTTTAAGTCACTCCAATTAAGTCTGATTATTCGTAACCAATCTCGGCCGAAGAGGGTTGATCCTTCTCCATACACAGTCAGTCGTGGTGGGACATGAGTGCTGTTTGCATATCCGACAGTTACTTTTTCTGAGCCAACTTAGTACACGCTTAGGGCCAAATTTAGTACACGCTGGGCCCGAGGCAAATGTTACGAGGTTGGGCCCGATTATTACTTTTTTTTTTTTAACTGATTTCCGATTCCGACCAACACAAAAAAACGATAAAACAAGCATACTTAGGTAAGATATAGTTGACATTTGTACAAAAGGTTGATTTTTCTTTTCATTTACTGAGAGCAGAAATCAGCTCCTGGGAAGAAAGAAACTCGTGTTAATATTATTGGCCAATTTGTGGAGTCCTTTCAGAGAGCCAATGGTGTTACAGATACAGAGAGATCCCAGAGCTCATCTAACTCGACACATTGAGCTCGAGGTACCCTTTCCATGCAAGACGTTATATTTTAATTCAGGCATCACACAACATGTCGATATTTAACAGCGACATTTATTTCACACCAACACGACAGTTGAATGAATTGACAAGAGGAAAGGCTGTGCCATAGCTGGAAAAAAAACATACAATTTCTGTACGACACCAAAGAAATTGAAAATCCTGAATAAATAGTATAAACTTGGGGCAAACCGTACGATTTGACACGTAAGTGACACTGACAACGTCGTGCTACCCACTGCCATCTTGACTGATGTAGCATTAAGACATCAAGTGTCAAAATCACGAAAGTTCGTAATCGGTGGCAGGAAGAATTAATGTGCAGATTGTGCCTTGTTTCATTTGAATATCTTTACCTACTTTGGAGAAAATGAATAAAAGGCATTACTCTTCAACACACCATTGTTGAATAGACTTTATTGTTAACAACGTAAAATATATTCATAGGCCCTGAAATTTTGAGTAGGCCTCAACTACCCAGAGTTACAGCTGAAGCTCAATAGCCATCAACTTTGCAGCAGATTCCACAACTGTCGACATTCGCAACCCACATCCAGGCTCGCTACGCCAGTCCAATTCTTTTTCGGAACTCGCATTGTGGAAGCAAACAGCCTGCGATTGCTGGCGCTCCCAGCACCTCTTTCTGAGTCCGTCGAGTTATTTTGTGGTCCTTCAATATACTCAGATATGTTTTACAATTTGGAGATTTACAGTTGTATAAAAACTTTCATTCTATATTTATAACATCGAAACTAATTTTACGGATGAATATAGCCTTCACTTCCTGAAAGGGGGGGACAAAACAAAATGAAAGACGTGTGTAAATGTCACCCCTTGTCACCTCCATCACCCGCACCCCCCGCCCCCACACACACACACACACACACACACACACACACACACACACACACACACACACACACACACACACACACACACACACACACACACACACACACACACACACACACACACACACACACTATCAAAACAATTTCCAGGCATCATTGACTGTGTCGACTTTACTGAAGAAAAGATGAATAAAGAAAATTA
The DNA here is from genome assembly GCF_056783735.1 of Eptatretus burgeri. Lineage (NCBI taxonomy): Eukaryota > Metazoa > Chordata > Myxini > Myxiniformes > Myxinidae > Eptatretus > Eptatretus burgeri. Next base: position 28,906,217 of record NC_140966.1, on the reverse strand, counting down.
TGCTGAATGTGATGTCTGTAAAGGAAAATCGTGCAGAAATGTTTCCTTTAAATGGGGATTCATGGTCAGGTTTTCAGCAAAACCCGAGAAGGTGTTTGGTTGGACTCAAACTGGACCATACCCCAGAATATTTTGTGTTGTGTCCATTGAATGAGATTTCATTCAATGAAAAATATTCAAGGAGACTGGAAGATATGATGTTTCGTAGCAAGAAGCGTTATTTTAAAACACTACATGTACAAATGTTACCCGATTTTCTTTATCTTCTTGGACCTTTCATTTTGACAGTGCAGCCTCATGAGTGTGCGAAAGTCTGAAGCCTCGGCCTTGCGTCAGGTGTGCTTGAATCTTCTTCATTTATTTGATATTTTTCGGATGTAAATGAACACTCGTTTTACTCTGCTCGTGTTACACATTATGTGCATCAAATTTTTATCTCCCTGTGCCTGATATTTATTGTTATTTTAAAAAAAGTTTCTGTGCACCACCCTTGAGGCCCGGTTGCAAGTCACCGTCTACATTTTATGACTCTGTTATGAAAAATATTTTTTGAGTTGTTTTATCCTGAAAAATAGACCATAGTGAACACACAGTCATGTTAAAAGATTGGCCGTAAATCGTTCTTGTGAAGGGAGACAGACAAATACACACTGTGTTTTATATGGGTAGATTGATTTATTGATGAGTTTGCAATTTCAGAAATACAACATTCAGTTCAGTAAAGGTCAATATTCATAATGCTTTGGTGAACAGTTTGTGTGAATGGCGATTAAGGATGGTCGATATCTTGAAAGGGAGGTGGAGATGAAAATATGGAAATGATAAAATGAAAGGATGAATAAAATCAGCTGATATAATGATGGAGGTGTTGGATGAAGACAATCCTGTTGAAGAGCATTACGACAAGACAGAGAACATTCAAATGAATATGTGAGTTCTGGGACAACCCAATTTAACATTGAAGTCAATGGGGAATATGGAAAAACTATGTGATCACCCTCCAAAAATATCGTGTCAATTTCTCCCACTTTCAAGTAAGCCGGATGGATATTAATTCAATTACTTATTCACAAATATTAAGATGATATTTTATTATTTTATCAAGTAAGTAGCCCTATTTGTTGGTTGAATAATATAAATAATTCTCATCCTCAATAGCCACTCCAACACACAACCCACCCCATGCACACCCTTCCATCCCTTCGTCACACAACCTCTCGATTGGAGTTCTGGTGTAAAAAGTGTTAAACATATTTATTGACTATATCCCACCACACTTCCAAATCGACAGCATCAAAATTAATTCCATAAAATTGTCTGAAAAGAAAATAATTAATTTCATCTCTGTTCCATTTTTCTTGCTTGATTATTAATTAATATTCGAGCAAATACAACCTGTCACTTCAAGAGGGAGAGGGGTGAGAGAGAGAGAGAGAGAGAGAGAGAGAGAGAGAGAGAGAGAGAGAGAGAGAGAGAGAGAGAGAGAGAGAGAGAGAGAGAGAGAGGAGAAAGCGGTGGGGGGGGGGGAGAGAAGAAAGAGGTTGGTAGGAGAGAGCAAACAAGGACAAATGTGTCCAAGAGCCTCATCATTCCACCAGTCAATAAAGGTTTTGTCTTCACCAGAAGAAGAACAACAACAAGAAGAAGAACAACGCAGAGCTCTCTTAGAGCCAGCATTCGCAACGCGAGACGCGGCTAATAAGGCCAAAGCGCCGTGATATTAACCCCCCGGGGATCTTTGACTGGTCGAGGGTTAAACATGACCATCACCGCCGTGCCTCAACACAGAGCACCAATTCCTGTGTGTTTTGTATTTTCCGGCGATGGCCCCGCTTCACACAGGGGTGACAAAGGTTTCATTGGCTCATATTGTGTCCTCCTGAACCAGATAATATGGAGAACCGACTGAAGTACAACACAATGACTGCAGTCAGTCATGATGATAAGGGTCCTGTTCCTGCTGGAATCCCTCAACAACGTGCTGTTCCTGTTGTTGTTGCTGCTGCAGTCAGTCATCACAGCGAGGCTTCTGTTCCTATGGGAACCCCTCAACAATGTGCTGTTTCTGTTGTTGCTGCTGCAGTCAGTCATCACAGCGAGGCTTCTGCTTCTTTTGGGGGATTTTTTCATGATGTGTTATATTTTTGCATTTTGTATTCAAAAAAAATTTCTGTATTTTGTACAGGGTGTCACAAAAGTCACCTCAGGATTTAGAAATGAAATAACATTTGTTTTTTAATAATTTATTATTATTTTTCGACCAAAAGAAAATTTACAAAATGGAGATAAATTTGCTTTATTTATGAAAAATGATGGAGCTTAGAGTTGTATAAAAGTTGCCTAAAAAGGCAACACATCTTGAGTTTAACGTTTTTGTCACTTGGAAATACATTTTCTCTTGCGTTTGAGTGTGCCCATCTTCTTGGGAAGTCACATTCCCCTCGCTCACATCGTCGAGCTCAGTCACTCAGCCTTTCCTGTCCCGCAAGCCAGGTGGCTTCATTGTGGTTGTACAGCTTTGGACCTGGTCGAGGTTCCAGTAGGCCCGTAGGCCGATCGAAGATTAAGCTACCCGTTGGGCTGCAGGGCTGATTTTCAACAACCAATTTCTGGAACAGAGCAGATGGGCAAAATGGAATGACAATTCTCGTGAACATTTTGTCACTTGGAAAGACATTTTCTCTTGCGTTCGAGTGTGCCCATCCAGGGAAGTCACATTCCCCTCGCTCACATCGTCGAGCTCAGTCACTAAGCCTTTCCTGTCCCGCAAGCCAGGTGGCTTCATTGTGGTTGTACAGCTTTGGACCTGGTCGAGGTTCCAGTAGGCCCGTAGGCCGATAGAAGATAAAGCTACCCGTTGGGCTGCATGGCTGATTTTCAACAACCAATTTCGGGAACAGAGCAGATGGACAAAATGGAATGACAATTCTCGTGAACATGAACACAATCATTACGTTGATTTATGGATTTCCAAGTTCTGGTTCTATCTCGTAAGAGTCGTAGGACTCAATTTCAAAACCTAAATAGGAGGATCAACTCTATTTTCGGCTTCACGGAGACGGGCTCTTTCGACAGCATTTTCCATAACAGCGGGCACTAACTCTGGCTGCAGCCCTCGAATTTCTGGACAGCTGTTGTCGTTGAGCTGCTGAATTGTATGGGGCTCATTGATGTATACATCCTCCTTTATTCCTGACCCATATTGCTGAAAACGTTGAATCAACCGATGAATCATGAAATCTGAAGGTGGTTTTCTGGCATTGAAGTGTCGGCAGTCTGCTCTTTGGGTGAGAATAATTGATCAAAGAAATTTAAAATAAAATTCCACGATTTTGGTTCTTTGTTCAGGTGTGAATTTTCCATGGGTAATTTCCCAATGTTAATCCAAATTCTGAAATGAAAAAAAAACAAATTATTAACAAACATAAATGTTATTTAATTTCTAAATCCCGAGTTGACTTTTGGGACACCCTGTATAAGTATTTATTTTTGTGTTTTGTATGTTGTTTTTTTTTTGTATTTTGTATAAGTAGTTTTTTTGGGGGGAAGGGTGGATTTTGGAGAGGTTTTTTTTTTGCATTTTGTATCAATAGTTCCCCCCCCCACAATCCTCCATTATGTATCAATAGTTCCCCCCCCCCGCAACCCCCCATTTTGTATCAATAGTTCCCCCACCCCCATTTTGTATCAATTGTTCCCCCACCCCCATTTTGTATCAATTGTTCCCCCACCCCCATTTTGTATGAATAGTTTTTTTTTTTTTTTTGTATTTTGAATAAGTAGTTTTTTTTTTTTTTTTGCATTTTGTACAAGTAGCTTCTTCTTATTCAAAAAGTAGCTTTCGGAAGAGCAAGTTGAGCGAATGGATCAGCCAAAACCATTACAAGGGTGTGTAATAGACAAATCCAAGAAGCCAAACACGCATGCATGTGGTGGGGAAGGTGGACAAGTTGCTGCTGGATATTTCCTGCTGACACCATGGTGTTTCTGGTCAAAATTCTAGCACTTTTGTTTGCTGCGTGCTTTTTTTGCTTCACTTGTTCAATGAAGAAGAGTTTTTCCTTTTTTTTCATCAGCTGTTCTTGGTGCTGCTTCAGCCGTTACTCTTCTTTCCAATTATGACACCACTCGGGTACATTCTGCTCACGTTCTTGCTGTTGATTCAGTTTCAAAGTCGATCAAGATCATGACAACAGCTGAAAGGGAAGAAGGAAAAAGTGAAAGATAACGTTGGAGTGTAAATGTGTTTGTGCAGTCACAAAGTCTCGCACGTTGGTCGCTGCAGCAAACACCGAGTGTTGATTGCTCCAGTTGCTTTCACAAGTGACAGACCTGAATGGCATTGATATTATATGGATTAGGGAGAAACCTCACCTGCCTGATGTATTCAATTGAATTATTAAAAACTCTTCACTCAGTATTATTAAGTTGTCATCATGATATTTTGAATAAGGAAGTGACAGATTGAAAAACTTGGACTCAAAAAGTGTGCAAGTAATTAAATAATGTGATTCGAGTGTAAATGGTACCTGTCGTAAAGGAGATTGTTTTTTATTTGAAAATTTTTGGATCAGCTATTTGTAATAGTTTGATATTTCTTCTCATATTCCTGGAGCACTGAAATGTGGGAGCGAATGAATCAGGACCAAACATCGGATCTTCTTCCTCAGCAGGTATTACAATAACGTCTTCTGCACGCATCAACAAAAGGAAGTCAAAAACACCCAATTGCACTGTCATCAGAATCTCTGTCATTATCATGCCTTTCAACACAACACGGGAATGAAGAGAATAGCTACCTACGTATATTTACATCTCTCTCTCTCCTTTCCCTCTCCATCGAACCATGATGATCTGCTTTGTGGAAGGCAGCTCGAGTCATCCAAAGCTGATTGAAAGTGAGATTGTAAATATATGGTTTTTCAAACAATTAGTTTTCATGATCATCCAGGTGTACACAATGACTTCTGTAGGGATAAATTTATCGTCATGCCAGACTCCAACCAATTGGAAGATTTGTTTGGAGATTATCGGGTTTTGAGTGCGGTAAAATATTCGTCTGTTCTCAACACTTCTGACGCACAGAAAAATGGGACATGATGCAGGTGAAGAACATGAAGGTCAGACAAAGTTAGGAATTATTAGTTATGCAAGGCAGGAATCTTGGCAACTTACGATCCAACCGACGTGATGATTTCAGATGAGGGAGTAGAGGACGGAATCCGCAATGCTTTTGAGCGGCCTTTGAAAAAACAATAGAAATATGAAAGATTAAATGCATTGATATCTTCATCAGTTTGATAAGTCATTCAGGAAAGGGCACAAAAGCAAATTCACTGAAGGAACAGGTAATCGAGTAAAAACTGAATTTGGTTATTTCATTCAATTGATGGGAGTTCCACTTCTTGTAATTTATCCTTCATCGTGATGGCCATGCCAATTAGTTACCTTTTACTCCAAAATTATAATTACAATTATCTCCAGAATTAAGGATCTCCTTCTTCATCAAAGGAAGTATTAACAACAGAGTCTTGAGAAGATGAAGCACCAACATATCTTGCAACTTAACATATTGATCTTGGGGCTGGCTGTGTTTGCACCCAATATGTTCAAACCAACTTATCCAAAGTATTGAAGAGTACTTACCTGTTGAATTTCCTGCATATGGTGCAGTGGCCCCTTGACAACACGCTGTTTCTATTGTTCTGTTTCTGCTGTTGCAAGCAATCATCATGATGAGGTTTCTGTTCCTGGTGGACCTTCTCAAAGACTTGCTGTTGTGGATGCTGCTGCCATTCTTGACGGTGAAGCTTGCATTCCTGGGGGAACCTCTGAAAACCATGCTGTTTTTGTTGTTGATGCTTCTGCCAATCCTGACAGTGAGGGTTCTGTTCCTGTGTGAACCCCTTAAGAATGTGTTGTTTCTGTTGTTGCTGCTGCAGTAAGTCATCACAGTGAGGCTTCTGTTTCTTGTTGGGGTATTTTTGTATTTTGTATCAATAGTTTTTTTTTTTGTATTCTGCATCAACAGTTTTTTTGTATTCTCCATCAACAGTTTTTTTTTTGTATTCTGCATCAACAGTTTTTTGTTGTTGTATTTTGTATGTCGTTTTTTATTGTATGTGTATTTTTGGGGGGGATTTTGTATCAGTAGTTTTTTTGGGAGGGGGCATTTTGTATCGTTTTGGGTTTTTTGGGGGAATTTTGTATCAATAGTTTTTTTGTTTTATTTTGTATCAGTAATTTTTTTGTCTGAAATTTTTGTTGGGGAGGGGGAATTTGTGTGGTTTTTTTTGTTTTTGTTTTTTTGGAATTTGTGTCGTTTTTGTTTTTTTTTTTTTGCTTTTTGGGGGAATTTGTGTTTTTTTTGTTTCATTTTGTACAAGTAGCTTCTTGTTATTCAAAAAGTAGCTTCCAGAAGAGCTCGTGGAGCGAATGGATCAGAATGTAATCGACAAATCCAGGAAGCCAAACACGCATGCATGTGGTGGGCAAGTTGGACGACTTGCTGCTGCATGTATCCTGCTGACACAAAGGTGTCTGCTTCAACTGTTCTATGAAGAAGAGTTTTCTTTTTAATTCATCAGCTGTTCTTATTGCTGCTTCAGCCATTGCTCTTCTTTCCAATTGTGACACCACTCAGTGACATTCTGCTCATGTTGTTCCTGTTGATTCAGTTTCAAAGTCGATCAAGAAGATGACAACAGCTGAAAGGGAAGGAGGAAAGAGTGAAAGATAACGTTGGAGTGTAAATATGTTTGTACAAAGTCACGCACGTTGGTAGCTGCAGCAAACACCGAGGGTTGATTGCTCCAGTTCCCTTCACGTATGACAGATGTGAATGGCATTGATTATATAGATTAGGGAGAGACCTCACCTGCCTGATGTATTCACTTGAATTATTAAAAACTCTTCACTCAGTATTATTAAGTTCTCACTATGATATTTTGAATAAGGAAGTGACAGATTGAATAACTTGGACACACAAAGTGTGCAAATAATTACATAATGTCATTCGAGTGTTAATGGTACCTGTCGTTCTGGAGATTGGTTTTCATTTCAAAAATTTTGGATCAGCCATTTGAAATAGTTTGATATTTCTTCTCATATTCTTGGAGCACTTAAACGTGGGAGCGAGTGGATCAGGTCCAAACATTGCATCTTCTTCTCCAGCAGGTATTACAATAACGTCTTCTGCACACAACAAAAGGAAGTCAAAAATACTCAACAGCACTATCATCATAATCTCTGTCATCATACCTTTCAACACAACACCGGAACGAATAGAAAAGGAGGAGAGGAGATTGGGACGATACTCTGGACATAGCGTTGATGCTGCTTAAGCAGTCTCCTTGGCAATTGGGCACAATCCTTGATCGGTCGCCACTCCGACACAGTATACCAGCATGCTGGCACTCATTTTGCCGACCTCGGAAGGATGACAGGCCGCGTTAACCCCACCTGGTATTAATTCAACAGCTTAGCAGGATTTGAACTCAGGATTCGAGGATCCAAAGACGACCACCCCAACCATTAAGCCAACATCAGGCATCGAATGAATAGAATTTCCACCAATTTACATCTCTCTCATTTCCCGCTCCATCGAACCATGATGATCTGCTTTGTGGAAGGCAGCTCGAGTCATCCCAAGCTGATTGAAAGTGAGATTGTAAATATATGGTTTTTCAAACAATCAGTCTTTATGATCATCCTTGTGTACACAATGCCTTCCGTATAGATAAATTAATAGTCATGCCAGACTTCAACCAATTTTAAGATTTGTTTGGAGCTTATCTGGTTTTGAGTGCATTAAAATATTCGTCTGTTCTCAACACTTCTGACGTACAGAAAAATGGGACACGATGCAGGTGAAGAACATGTAGTGCAGACAAAGTTAGGAATGATTAGTAATGCAAGGCAGGAATCTTGGCAACTTACGATCCAACCGACGTGATGATTTCAGATGAGGGGGTGGAGGAGGGAATCCACAACGCTTGCGAGGTGCCTTTGAAAAAACACAATGGAAATATGAAAGATTAAATATATTGATATCTTCTTCAGTTTGATAACTCATTCAGGAAAGGGCACAAAAGCAAATGCACTGAAGGTACAGGTAATCGAGGAAAAGGTGAATTTGGTTATTTCATTCAATTGAGGGGAGTTCCACTTCCTGTTATTTATCCTGCATGGTGATGGCCATGCCAATTAGTTACCTTTTCCTCCAAAATTATAATTACAATCATCTCCAGAATTAAGGATCTCCTTCTTCATCAAAGGAAGTATCAACAACAGAGTCTTGAGAAGATGAAGCACCAACATATCTTGCAACTTAACATATTGATCTTGGAGCGAGTTGTGTTTGCACCCAATATGGTGACCCCAACTTTTTCAAAGTATTGAAGAGTGCTTACATGTTGAATTTCTTGCAGATGGTGCAGTGGTGCCTCGACAACATGCGGTTTCTCTTGTTCCTTTTTCTGCTGTTGCAAGCAATCATCATGGTGAGGTTTCTGTTCCAGGTGGAACTTCTCAAAGACTTGCTGTTGTGGATGCTGCCGCCAGTCATTACGGTGAGGCTTGAATTCCTGGTGGAACCTCTGAAAACCGTGATGTTGTTGTTGTCGATGCTGTTGCCAGTCATTATGGTGAGGCCTGAATTCCTGTTGGAACATCTGAAAACTGTGCTGTTTTTGTTTTTGATGCTGCTGCCAGTCATTATGATAAGGCTTGTGTTCCTGGTGACGCTCCTCAAAACTGTCCTGTTTTTGTTTTTGATGCTGCCACCAGTGATTACGGTGAGGCTTCTGTCCCTGATAGAAGCTCTCAAAACCATGCTGTTGTTCTCCCTGTTCTTGCTGTCTCTGTTCTTCTCTCTGTTCTTGCCATCTCTGTTCTCGCCGTCTCTGGACTTCTTCCTGTCCTCGCTGTCTCTGTTCCTCCTGTTCTCGTCGTCTCTGTTCTTCTTGCGGTTCTCTCCTCTGTTCTTCTGGCTGTTGTCTCCATTGTGCATTTCTTTTAATTTCCAACTTTTTCTCTCTTTGCTTTTGTAATTTTTGCTTTCTCTTTTCTTCCCTTCTTTCCTTCAAATCTTCTTCTATTTTCCACAGTTCTTCCAGTTCTCGCCGTCTCTGTTCTTCTACCTGTTCTCGCCGTCTCTGTTCTTCTCCCTGTTGTCCCTGTCTCTGTTCTTCATCCCGTTCTATCCATCTCTGTTGTTCTTCCTGTTCTTGCTGTCTCTGTTCTTCTTCCTGTTCTCGCTGTCTCTGTTCTTCTTCCTGTTCTCGCTGTCTCTGAGCTTCTTCCTGTTCTCGCTGTCTCTGTTCTTCTTCCTGCTCTCGCTGTCTCTGTTCGCGCTGTCTCTGTTCTTCTTCCTGTTCTCGCTGTCTCTGTTCTCGTCGTCTGTGTTCTTCTCCCTGTTCTCGTCGTCTCTGTCCTTGCTGTTCTCTCCTCTGTACTTCTTGCTGTTGTCTCCATTGTGTATTTCTATTAATTTCCTCCTTTTTCTCTCTTTGCTTTTGTAATTTTTGCTTTCTCTTTTCTTTCCTTCTTTCCTTCAAATCTTCTTCTATTTTCCACAGTTCTTCCAGTTCTCGCCGTCTCTGTTCTTCTACCTGTTCTCGCTGCCTCTGTTCTTCCTGTTCTCGCTGTCTCTGTTTTTCTTCTTCCTGTTCTCGCTGTCTCTGTCCTTCCTGCTCTTGCCGTCTCTGTTCTTCCACCTGTTCTCGCTGTCTCTGTTCTTCTTCCTGTTCTCGCTGTCTCTGTTCTTCTACTTCCTGTTCTCGCTGTCTCTGTTTTTCTTCTTCCTGTTCTCGCTTTCTCTGTTCTTCTTGCTGCTCTCGCTGTCTCTGTTCTTCCTGTTCTCGCTGTCTCTGTTCTTCTTCCTGTTCTCGCTGTCTCTGTTCTTGTCGTCTCTGTTCTTCTTCCTGTTCTCTCCTCTGTTGTTCTTGCTGTTGGCGCCATTGTGTATTTCTTTTCATTTCCAACTTTTTCTCTCTTTGCTTTTGTAATTTTTGCTTTCTCTTTTCTTCCCTTCTTTCCTTCAAATCTTCTTCGATTTTCCACAGTTCTTCCAGTTCTCGCCGTCTCTGTTCTTCTACCTGTTCTCGCCGTCTCTGTTCTTCTACCTGTTCTCGCCGTCTCTGTTCTTCTTTATATTGTCCCTGTCTCTGTTCTTCATCCGGTTCTATCCATCCCTGTTGTTCTTCCTGTTCTTGTTGTCTCTGTTGTTCTTCCTGTTCTCGCTGTCTCTGTTCTTCTTCCTGTTCTCGCTGTCTCTGTTCTTCTTCCTGTTCTCGCTGTCTCTGTTCTTCTTCCTGTTCTCGCTGTCTCTGTTCTTCTTCCTGTTCTCGCTGTCTCTGTTCTTCTTCCTGTTCTCGCTGTCTCTGTTCTTCTTCCTGTTCTCGCTGTCTCTGTTCTTCTTCCTGTTCTCGCTGTCTCTGTTCTTCCTGTTCTCGCTGTCTTTGTTCTTGTCGTCTCTCTTCTTCTACCTGTTCTCTCCTCTGTTCTTCTTGCTGTTGTCTCCATTGTGTGTTTCTTTTAATTTCCTCCTTTTTCTCTTTTTGCTTTTGTAATTTTTGCTTTCTCTTTTCTTTCCTTCTTTCCTTCAAATCTTCTTCTACTTTCCATAGTTCTTCCAGTTCTCGCTGTCTCTGTTCTTCCTGTTCTCGCTGTCTCTGTTCTTCTTCCTGTTCTCGCTGTCTCTGTTCTTCCTGTTCTCGCTGTCTCTGTTCTTCCTGTTCTCGCTGTCTCTGTTCTTCCAGTTCTCGCTGTCTCTGTTCTTCCAGTTCTCGCTGTCTCTGTTCTTCCTGTTCTCGCTGTCTCTGTTCTTCCTGTTCTCGCTGTCTCTGTTCTTCTTCCTGTTCTCGCTGTCTCTTTTCTTCCTGTTCTCGCTGTCTCTTTTCTTCCTGTTCTCGCTGTCTCTGTTCTTCCTGTTCTCGCTGTCTCTGTTCTTCCAGTTCTCGCTGTCTCTGTTCTTCCAGTTCTCGCTGTCTCTGTTCTTCTTCCTGTTCTCGCTGTCTCTGTTCTTCCTGTTCTCGCTGTCTCTGTTCTTCTTCCTGTTCTCGCTGTCTCTGTTTTTCTTCCTGTTCTCGCTGTCTCTGTTCTTCTTCCTGTTCTCGCTGTCTCTGTTCTTCCTGTTCTCGCTGTCTCTGTTCTTGTCGTCTCTCTTCTTCTTCCTGTTCTCTCCTCTGTTCTTCTTGCTTTTGTCTCCATTGTGTGTTTCTTTTAATTTCCTCCTTTTTCTCTTTTTGCTTTTGTAATTTTTGCTTTCTCTTTTCTTTCCTTCTTTCCTTCAAATCTTCTTCTATTTTCCATAGTTCTTCCAGTTCTCGCTGTCTCTGTTCTTCCTGTTCTCGCTGTCTCTGTTCTTCTTCCTGTTCTCGCTGTCTCTGTTCTTCCTGTTCTCGCTGTCTCTGTTCTTCCTGTTCTCGTTGTCTCTGTTCTTCCTGTTCTCGCTGTCTCTGTTCTTCCTGTTCTCGCTGTCTCTGTTCTTCCTGTTCTCGCTGTCTCTGTTCTTCCTGTTCTCGCTGTCTCTGTTCTTCCTGTTCTCGCTGTCTCTGTTCTTCCAGTTCTCGCTGTCTCTGTTCTTCCTGTTCTCGCTGTCTCTGTTCTTCCAGTTCTCGCTGTCTCTGTTCTTCTTCCAGTTCTCGCTGTCTCTGTTCTTCCTGTTCTCGCTGTCTCTGTTCTTCTTCCTGTTCTCGCTGTCTCTGTTCTTCTTCCTGTTCTCGCTGTCTCTGTTCTTCTTCCTGTTCTCGCTGTCTCTGTTCTTCTTCCTGTTCTCGCTGTCTCTGTTCTTCTTCCTGTTCTCGCTGTCTCTGTTCTTCTTCCTGTTCTCGCTGTCTCTGTTCTTCTTCCTGTTCTCGCTGTCTCTGTTCTTCTTCCTGTTCTCGCTGTCTCTGTTCTTCTTCCTGTTCTCGCTGTCTCTGTTCTTCTTCCTGTTCTCGCTGTCTCTGTTCTTCTTCCTGTTCTCGCTGTCTCTGTTCTTCTTCCTGTTCTCGCTGTCTATGTTCTTCTTCCTGTTCTCGCTGTCTCTGTTCTTCTTCCTGTTCTCGCTGTCTCTGTTCTTCTTCCTGTTCTCGCTGTCTCTGTTCTTCTTCCTGTTCTGGCTGTCTCTGTTCTTCTTCCTGCTCTCGCTGTCTCTGTTCTTCTTCCTGTTCCCGCTGTCTCTGTTCTTCTTCCTGTTCTCGCTGTCTCTCTTCTTCCTGTTCTCGCTGTCTCTCTTCTTCCTGTTCTCGCTGTCTCTGTTCTTCTTCTTGTTCTCGCTGTCTCTGTTCTTCTTCCTGTTCTCGCTGTCTATGTTCTTCTTCCTGTTCTCGCTGTCTCTGTTCTTCTTCCTGTTCTCGCTGTCTCTCTTCTTCCTGTTCTCGCTGTCTCTCTTCTTCCTGTTCTCGCTGTCTCTGTTCTTCTTCCTGTTCTCGATGTCTCTGTTCTTCTTCCTGTTCTCGCTGTGTCTGTTCTTCCTGTTCTCGCTGTCTCTGTTCTTGTCCTTTCTGTTCATCTTGCTGTTGTCTCCGTTGTGTATTTCTTTTCATTTCCTCCTTTTTCTCTCTTTTCCTATGTAATTTTTGCTTTCTCTTTTCCTTCCTTCTTTTCTTCAAATCTTCTTCTATTTTCCATCGTTCTTCCAGTTCTCGCCATCTCTGTTCTTTCTGGTCTCCCTGTCTCTGTGCTTCTTCCTGTTCTCGCTGTCTCTGTTCTTCTTCCTGCTCTCGCTGTCTCTGTTCTTCTTCCTGCTCTCGCTGTCTCTGTTCTTCTACCTGGTCTCTCTGTCTCTTTTCTTCTGCCTGGTCTCGCTGTCTCTGTTCTTCTTCTTCCTGTTCTCGCTGTCTCTGTTGTACTTCTTCCTGTTCTCGCGGTCTCTGTTGTACTTCTTCCTGTTCTCGCTGTCTATGTTCTTCTTCTTTCTGTTCTCGTTGTCTCTGTTCTTCATCCTGTTCTCGCTGTCTCTGTTCTTCTTCCTGTTCTTGCTGTATCTGTTGTACTTCTTCCTGTTCTCGCTGTCTCTGTTGTTCGTCTTCATGTTCTCGCTGTCTCTTTTCTTCCTGTTCTCGCTGTCTCTGTTCTTCTTCCTGTTCTTGCTGTCTCTGTTCCTCTTCCTGTTCTCGCTGTCCCTGTTGTACTTCTTCCTGTTCTCGCTGTCTCTGTTCTTCCTGTTCTCGCTGTCTCTGTTCTTCCTGTTCTCGCTGTCTCTGTTCCTCTTCCTGTTCTCGCTGTCCATGTTGTACTTCTTCCTGTTCTCGCTGTCTTTGTTCTTCTTCCTGTTCTCGCTGTCTCTGTTCTTCCTGTTCTCGCTGTCTCTGTTCTTCTTCCTGTTCTCGCTGTCTCTTTTCTTCTTCCTGTTCTCGCTGTCTCTGTTCATCTTCCTGTTCTCGCTGTCTCTGTTCTTCTTCCTGTTCTCGCTGTCTCTGTTCTTCTTCCTGTTCTCGCTGTCTCTTTTCTTCTTCCTGTTCTCGCTGTCTCTGTTCTTCTTCCTGTTCTCGCTGTCTCTGTTCTTCTTCCTGTTCTCGCTGTCTCTGTTCTTCTTCCTGTTCTCGCTGTCTCTGTTCTTCTTCCTGTTCTCGCTGTCTCTCTTCTTCCTGTTCTCGCTGTCTCTGTTCTTCCTGTTCTCGCTGTCTCTGTTCTTCTTCCTGTTCTCGCTGTCTCTGTTCTTCCAGTTGTAGCTGTCTCTGTTCTTCTTCCTGTTCTCGCTGTCTCTGTTGTTCTTCCTGTTCTCGCTGTCTTTCTTCTTCTTCCAGTTCTCGCTGTCTCTGTTCTTCCAGTTCTTGCTGTCTCTGTTCTTCTTCCTGTTCTCGCTGTCTCTGTTCTTCTTCCTGTTCTCGCTGTCTCTGTTCTTCTTCCTGTTCTCGCTGTCTCTGTTCTTCTTCCTGTTCTCGCTGTCTCTGTTCTTCTTCCTGTTCTCGCTGTCTCTGTTCTTCTTCCTGTTCTTGCTGTCTCTGTTCTACTTCCTGTTCTCGCTGTCTCTGTTCTTCCTGTTCTCGCTGTCTCTGTTCTTCCTGTTCTCGCTGTCTCTGTTCTTCTTCCTGTTCTCGCTGCCTCTTTTCTTCTTCCTGTTTTCGCTGTCTCTGTTCTTCTTCCTGTTGTCGCTGTCTCTGTTCTTCTTCCTGTTCTCGCTGTCTCTGTTCTTCTTCCTGTTCTCGCTGTCTCTGTTCTTCCTGTTCTCGCTTTCTCCGTTCTTCCTGTTCTCGCTGTCTCTGTTCTTCCTGTTCTCGCTGTATCTGTTGTTCCTTTATTTTGGTTTCCTCATTGCCTTCTGTTTGCTTTTGTAATTCTTCCTTTTGCTTTGCTTTCTTTCTTTGCCTTCGTGCTCGTTGTTTTTTGTGACACAGCTCTTCTTGTTCTCTTTGCTCTTCATCATTTTTCCTCTGCATTTCTGTTTTCATTTCATCTTCCATTTCTCTTTTTCTCTGTTGTTCTTCCTCAATTTTTTTCTGGTTTTCTTTCTGTTTTGTCCATACATCCTCATATCTTTGTTTCACTTCTTTGTCATGCAATGCTTGCTCTTGGAGCTGAGCTAATTGCTGATCCCCATCTCCATTTAATTCCTGCATCTGTACCACTTCCTTTTGTTGAACGTCCTTCAGCAATGGCTGTTCTGTCGTTACCTTTTTTGTCTGTTCATCTTTCTGGCTACATCGCAAACTGCAATAAATAAAGAGAATGCTTGTCAGTTCAAGAAAAATGCATGATTTTGGAAAAGACAAAAAGCATATTCCACACATGTTGCATTGTTACATGAAATAAAACATCGATCGTGCACGTTTAACCTAAACAGGGTTAAAAGGATGGATGTGGAATGATGAAATCAAAACATAAAACAGGAAAATACTTCATTGAGGAACAAAAAAGGAAGAAGACTTTGTTAAGATGAAAAGGTGTGGAAGAAGAAGTAAACCTAATCTGATCTCCCTTTGAGAGGCTCAAACTACATTTGAGTGGTTAAAGTTTTCACCACAATAACAATCACAGACTATAATTTCACATGAAGCCAAAAAAAAATTATCTGAAAGCAATGGGTCTATTCATAGGGGTGGTAGGATGGCCTGGAGGTCTGCATCCTCACCTTTAAGCTGCCTCACCTGGGTTTGAATCCTGATCAAGTTATAAACTGTCATCTCGGTGTTTCATGTGCACGGTCATGCATCAATGTGTATGCTGTCCTTTAGATGAACGTTATGCTGACATGTATCTGAAACTGCTTGTCCCTTAAATCCTTTGTTGATGTTCTTTTCTTTTTAATGTCCTAAATTTGCTTCTCGAGGGAATTCGGCCTCGCAACGTCATGAAGGCATGAGTTTTGGTGCTGGAATGCAGGTTTTGGCGGAAAGGTGAGTGATGGAGATTTTCCCTGCAGATTCGAGGGCGAGTCAAGAGGCTCAAAGAGGGGATCCCCTTGATTAGTGGCCAAACTACCAAGAGGTACCGTTGGGGCAATGCTGAGCGATGCCACAGGGTGGGCATGCACTGAAGGGATAAATATGGGTGCTAAAGGAAGCCGGGATGAGATGTGCCTTGGTTCACACTGTGGGTTTTCTCTTTTTGCACAGTCGAAACAGCAGACACATCCTGTTGCTTCAGCGCTTTCCCGACCGAAGCCTGTAGTCCCTCCTGTAATTTTTGAGGTCCTGTCTTCAGCTCTCCTCCACCATGCCTGCTTGCGTGTGAATGGTCCTCAGCACAAGATTGGACTTGTTCCCCACTGAACCACATGTTTTCCTTTGGGATTTGCTTTGCTCAATCGAGCACATCTACGATATCTCGTCTTATTCAGCCAAGGCCAAATGAAGCGAGGTCGAGGTTTGTTCCTGATACCTGAAACACCCAACAACCCACGCCTCGAGAAAACAGACTTTTTGTCATACTGCCTGCATTTTCCATCCAACCATCATGTGACTTTGATTTTAAAATATTATCCATAGGTCTGTGCTCTTATGTTGAAAGTTTTGTGTCTAAGTTAAAATCGAATAAAGGTGAAAAAGTGAGGATGGAAGAAAAAAAAACATGAGGGCTTCAACCGACATTCCCCAACATGGTAAGCGATAGTTGTGAATGCCGATTTCTATCTATTATTAACTACACCAACTAATTTGACAGGAAAAGAGGGATGGGCAGTACCATGCCTTTCAATCAGCCTGTTGGGTTCAGCCAGTGGGCCAATCACACCTGTATGATTATGGGTGTGGTTCACGGTGGCATGTGATCACTGCCCATCACATAACAATAACACTGTTTAATGCAAATTGTTTTCACACACCTGACAAGATATTTCATTGCACAATCCAAACAAAATCTTGAGCATGTAAATATTTATTTTTAAAGTCCAGAAACAGGATATAAAAATCTTTTCCAAATGTAAAAAGGTGAAGGGTTGGTCTACCAAAAACTATGTAAATAAGACAGACATGGTCACAATAAATTATCATGTGAAAACATCACTACATCTTTCTGCATCCATTTGCAATGATAGACTGCATGGTGATAGTTTTTATGAATGAATTTTACCAGTGAAACATTAAATCATACACACAAACACACAAACACACACACACACACACACACACACACACACACACACACACACACACACACACACACACACACACACACACACACACACGTGTTTGCGGTGATTACGAACTCAATAACTCAAATTGAGAGAGTGAGTGTCTTTTGAACGGACAACCATTATTCAAAGAAAGATGTTGGGATGGTTTCACGTGATAATTTATTGTAACCATCCCTACCTTGTTGACATACTTTTTGGCATTCCATCAATTCATCACTCCTAAAACTTCATTTTCTTTCAAACCTCATTCGCAAATCTTTATTATCCTTCAAACATCATTCCCAAACCTTCATTTTTCAACTCCAGATTCAAAACTTGTTCTCAAACCCTCATTTTACGACAGCTGTAGTCGAACCGCCATCGCAAAACCCTTAATTTCCAACACCTGTGCTCGAATCCCCATTCTAATGCTTCATTTTCAAATACACATTCTCAACTGCAGCTCATGAAACTAATCGAGGCGATGGGATTCATGCCGGAGCAGGTATTTAACACCGAGAAGACGGGATTATTCTGGAAGAGGATGCCAGACCCTCATACCTTCCAAGCAAGAAATATTGGGATGAAAGGTAGGGTGGTTAAGCATCGTGCTTCCCTTCCCTTCTCCATTGTGACAATGCTACAGGTGACTTCATCGTAAAGCTAATGCTGCTTTTCCAATCACTGAATCGCTTCCACACTCACCATTCCCTCTAATTGTCAGGTCAGGCCAGATCAGATCTGTGACTTGCTGCAGGTATCATCTAAACCTGTACTAACCTGTTCCATGGTCGGGTTGTCGGCAACTAAACCGTCTCCCCCACCATGCTTCCTGGTGAGGAGGGTGTTTGGATATGGACGCCCAGCAGGATTAAAAACAAAATCTGTCAAAGGGCGGAGGTCCTTGTGAGCCAACGCCATCCATAGCTCGTGCCCAACTGTGCTGCGGACGTCCTCCTGCAGTTGGGTTACTTCTTATTCGGGTGAGCTTGATGGCAGGAATTGCACTCCGGCCACTGTAAAACCCTTCATTCCACAAAACATTCTCAAAGCATAAAAAAATCTGAAAACACACTCCAAGGGAATACCTACTGTGCAGCTTCCCTTCGCAGTTGATGGTTACCATGCCAAAGGAGTTGCTGTAGATGTGTCCAATAAGTTGATTCCAATGATAATTAATCGAGGTAACACCGGTCAATGAGCGTATTATGAAACTCAGGATTCGTCACTCCTTGGGTGTCATTTCCCTGGTCTCTGTATCTGCTCTGACTGAGGCGAGTGATCTCACCGTGAAAGACATTCTATGCCATGCTCGAGTCTGAGCTTGATCAATGCCCCAGGCAAGATACACTTCTAGTCTTGGGGGATTTCAATGCATCGTCTGGAACTGATAGGGATGGTTATGAGACGTGTCTTGGTCCCCATGGGTCAGGAACTATGAAGCAGAATAGCACAAAGTTCCTTAACTTTGCAAGAAGTCATGGATTTAGGGTGGCTGGTTCATGGTTTCAGAGCTCACAAGCTCATCGCTGGACTTGGTATTCCAACACTGGCGGTGTGGCAAAGGAGATTGACCATGTGTTCGTTGATCGCTGGAGGATGATCCAGAACTGCAGGGTCTACCAGAGTGCTGAGTTCCTCAATACTGACCACCGTATTGTTGTCGCAACTCTTAAGTTGCACCTTAAATCCAGGAGAATGGCACTGTCCCTGTCTCTGCTGGATGTTGGCAAGCTCAACGATGAGAGGGAAGCTGAGGAGTTTGCGAACAGGCTGAGTGGATATTTGGGGGGACTGGGTGCATTGGGAGATCCTGAAGAGTTGTGGAGTGCCTTCAAGACCACCATCCTTGATATTGCCGGTGGATGTCTTGGAATTCTCCGTGGGGCGAAGAAGAATTTTCTCTCTCAAGGGATACTGGATACTATTGCCAAGAGTCACAGGGTCAGGTTGAATGATGGAGGTGAGCTGTTCAGGGAATTGAGAATAAATCTGGATGTGTGCTGAAGGTGGGCAAGAAGGCTGATGTGTGAGTAATCTGGAGGAGTAGAGCATCATCTGTGGTCAATGTATTCTTGTCCTGCTTACAGGGGAATTCACGCATTGCATTCCTCAAAGCCCTTCTCTCGGTGTACTGCCGTTCGAGCGGATGGTGGTGGGCTCTTGACAGAGGAAAACAAAGTGAAGGCACGCTGAGCCGGTTACTTTGAGCAGCTGTGCCAGGCTGATCTACCAGCTGTTGAGTTAGATGTAATGGGTGTTACTATCCCTGTTGCTGACCCTCCAATCAACTGTGATCCACCTCCGCATGTGGAAACACAGGCTGCGATGAACCAGTTGAAATGGGGTAAAGCTCTTGGGATATGTGGCATCCATGCTGAACTTCTCAAGGTTGGTGGAAATGCTGTTCCCACGTCATTGCATGGAGTTCTGTGCTCTGGCAAGAACACAGGCATCATCCCAACTGACTCGAAGAGGGGCCTTTTTATCCCTCTCGAGAATGAGAAGGGTGATCGCCAGGACTGCAACAACTCCCAATGGGTGATGCTGCTCTCATTGCCGAGCAAGGTCTTCACTCGGATTGTTCTTGATAGGGTTAGCCACCATCTGCTTGAGCAGCAGCGCGTGGAGCATCAGGCTTTACACCAGAGGTCAACGATTGAATATATCCTTGCCCTTCGGTCTCCAAATATATCTACATACAAACGTACATACATACATATATATTTATACATATATCCATCTATATTTATATCGAAAAATGCATATTCAGAAATATATATATATATGTATGTCTTTATATATATATATATATATATATATATATATATATATATATATATATATATATATATATATATATATATATATATATATATATATATATATATATATACATATACATACACAACATCAAGAGAGCAACTCAGTTTGCGATGGAGGGCAGCTTGGTGCTGTGAGGTGACACGGAGATGAGGGGTTGCATTTTCCACCTCACCAGACCACGAAAGAGCGTGGGATCAATACCACCATTGTCACATTTTTCCACAATAATTCAACCGAGCTGAAACCCACGTTTTGGGGTGGATCTACGAAACTTGACATGTGCTAAGATTCGGGTTTTTTCCATGGAACGGTTTATGAGTTTGAGTTCCAAAGAGTTTCCGAGTTTCCAACATGGCCGCCACACCACATGACGCATGACATCATTATCAATGAAACATTCCACATGAGTAAGCTCACCGATTTCAAAATTTAGGGTCAATCTGGTAAGTGGTTGCAGAGAAAATGAATTTAAAAGGGAATAAACCCAGAAAATGCTGGAGTAATAATAATAAAAATAATGCGCAGGAATAAACAGAAGGAAAACAATGGATTACCCAGGCTGAAAGGCTGGGGAACCCGAATAATAAGAATGACAAACGGCTAGTTTTGAGTCTCATTTTTATCATTCAGCAATGATGTCGCATGTTTTAATGAGTGTTCATGGATGGGGACAGATTACTGGTTGGTAATTTATAGGCATATAAGTGATGCATTGGTGGAATGTCTTGAGGATTCATGTTGGATCGAGCCAATGGAGTGTCTGGGCCATCCTTACATCAGATGTCGCCTGACATACGAGGCCTACTTCCACCAAGTTTGGTAAAAATACCATCACTGGTTTACCACAAGTTAGAGCGGTAACAGGATTTTTACTGAGCGGGACCTCTGACCTCTTCACCCCATTATCAAACTAGTTCATCTTTGCATTATTGTACATACCTGTACCAAGTTTGACTCAGCTTCAGCCTTTAGCTATTTTCAAGTCATTGCGGCAATGAAAACCTATCATGGACACATGGACGGACGGACAAACCAAAACAAATAATTCCTCCGGCAACTTCCTCAGCCTCCTCGAAGTTCCTTGTGTTGGCTGGCATTATTGATGGTATTATTCTGATACATATTGTGTAAAGCAGTTGTTATCATGCTTTATTGTGGATTAAATGTCAACAAAGGAAGATGAACATTTTCATACGTCTTGTTTGAAGTGGTATTCCATGTATCGCATCCCTCCTGACGCTGGTCACTTGCACTTCTTTTCGAGACATTATTATTGCCTTTAATCTTCTCTTCTTCTTTAACTACCCCAACAACCCCTTCCTTCTTATGAGGTTGGCCAGTGGGAATGGCTGTGGTCGAACTCTTTCACAAAACTTTTATGGCCAATCCTTTTGTTCTCTGGTCGGAATTAGTAAGTTGTTCAGGGAACCGGCGATAACTCGCCACCTCTTTGAAATAGGCATGATAGGATCTTTAACGTCCACGAAATCCCCCAATGCGAGCTGATGGTCCTATAGCTTCACCCTTCAGTCGGTCGGCGAGCACATTGATACCTCGACTTTCATTCAAAAACATCAGGATAACCATTAATATCCGGATCAAGATTGCAACCTCAGCTAAACAACTCAGTACAAACACTTCATAGCATTCCCCCAGCCATGAAACCAATAATTAATCTTTGGTACAGAAAATAATTAAGGAGCAAAACGTGATCAACATACGACAGGGTTAGTTTTCATTTCGTTGAAGGAATACGATTTCCATTGCTAGTACATTTCATGTCACGACATTCCGAAGGGATATTGTATCTTACTCACACGACATGTTCATCGTCAGTACGACTTTTCCCCTTCTTGTCATGTTTGCCGAACTTTTTCCTTTGTTGAAAAAGATTGAAAAGTCAATATCTTGCACATTTGTTGAGGTAGATATTTCCAAACACAAGTTAAAAACAAAAAAGTGAAGAAGGGGAAAATAAAATTATTTACTTGAGACGTTTCCAAAAAGTGGATTTCTTTGGAGGGGTGGATGGTAATGACTGGTCCACATTGGTCGGCTGGTTCAGAGCAACATCATGTGAACCAGGAGACACGATTATGCTTGCTTCCCTGAAAAAGAAGTTATCGTAAATCCACAACTTCGTACACATATGCCAAACTGGATATCATATATTTTCTCCATTTCAAGAACTGACACTGCAATGCCCCCTCCAGCAAACATCACATAAAATAAAACGATATCAGGAAAAACGTACAAAAAAAAACACCAAAATAAAAGGACATGGGAAGGGTCTTTTCAAATCATCTCGCTTTGCCTCTCCAAGCATGATCTATATTTTCTACAAGCCAGGAGTTTGTGCAAATCTCGATAATCCCCAACGCAAAGAGAGTGAGCTCATCATGTATGATTGGTCGAGATGTTGTAATATTTTGTCCAAGTACTGCAAAACTGGAGGTTTTTGGAAGTGTCGAAAGGCATTTTTGTATTCTACAGTGTTCAAGTATAAATTGCAATTGAAACTGCAGGGAAGTCAAAGTCTCAAAAAGGCTTTTTGTTTTCTGCAATATTAAAATATATAATTCAATTGAAATAAAAAAGTTTTATAGGTCGCAGAAAGAAACATTTTTCCGGAAGTTTTCCGCATTTTTTACACCATCTTCTTCTTTTGCAGCATCTTTTACACCACTTTGTGTTACATGTTACATTAGTTATTTGTGCCTGGTGTTTGTGTCCTTCATGATGTCATTAGAAACAGTTAGTTTCCCACATGGAATGATTTTCGAATTTTATTTTACTGACAGACAGGCAGACGATGAAAATGATTACCTGCTTCCTCTGGGCAATTCCACAGTTATTCGCGTTACATTTTTGATGTAGTGAGGCCCTGATTTGTATCATAATTTCCTTTCTTAATTGTTTGAATCATTATTTTTTCCACAGTCGTTACATTATGCCCAAACATGGCCCAGACAATATTATTGGCACCTTTTAGAAGTTGTGAGAAATAATTAGATTTCAAGCAGGTGATTCTCCTTTACCTTGGAATTGAGCTCACCTGTGGTGAGTTGCAGGTGACTGCAATATAAAAATTACTTGTTCAACCAGTTTGACAAGATAAAAGGAGTCATTCTTCTATTTTGTGTCACTGTATGTCCCACAATGAACATCGAGAAAAGAAAGAAAACCAGAGAATTGACTGAGGAGGTTCGACACAATTTTATAGCCAAGCATGGACAATCTCAAGGCTTCAAGTCATCTCCAGAGACCTTGACGCTCCTGTATCCACTGTACGCAATGTTATCAGAAAGTTTAAGGCCCATGGCACTGCAGCCAACCTCCCTGGGCGTGGACGCAAGAGAAAACTTGGTTCAACGATTGCAGCGAAGGAGTGTTCGAATGGTGGAGAAAGCACCTCGATCAACTGCCAAACAGATTCAAGCTGACCTTCAGACACAAGGTACGATCATTTCAACTCAAACCATCCGTCGCCAACTCAACGAAAGGAGGTTCTATGGTAGGAGATAAAGGAGGACACCATTGCTGAGAGAGACATAAGAAAGCCCAACTGGAGTTTGCCAAAACACATCTGAACAAGCCAAAATCCTTCTGGGAGAATGTCCTGTGGACAGATGACCAAATTCGAGCTTTGTGGTAAAACACCTCATCTCTATGTTTTCAGAGAACAAAATGAAGCCTTCAAAGAAAATAACACCTTCCCTACAGTCAAACATGGAGGAGGTTCAGTGATGTTTTGAGATTGCTGTGCTGCCTCTTGCACTGGGTGCCTTGAATGTGTGGATGGCATCATGAAATCAGAAGATTAACAAGGCATTTTGGAGCGCAACATTCAACAGCACTCTCTGAGGTTCAGAGACCGGATTGCAGAGAGCTCATGGTGGGTAGTTGCACCTACTGTTGGTCCACTCGCTCTGATGGTTACCATGTCCAACGACTTGCTGTAGCTGTGTCCACTAAGTTGATTCCAATGGTAGTTGAGGTAACACCGGTCGACGAGCATATTATGAGACTAAGGAGTCGTCAGTCCTTGGGTATCATATCTCTGGTCTCTGTATATGCTCCAACGAAGGCGAGTGATCTCACCGTGAAGGACACATTCTCTGCCATGCTTGAGACTGTGGTTGATCAGTACCCCAGGTGAGACAATCTTCTGGTCTTGGGGGATTTCAATGCAACGACTGGAACTGATCGGTATGGTTATGAGACGTGTTGGTCCCCATGGGTCGAGAACTGTGAACCAGAACAGCACAAAGTTCCTTGACTTTGCAAGAAGTCATGGATTTCGGGTGGCTGGTTCATGGTTTCAGTGCCCAAAAGCTAATCGCTGGACAAGGTATGCCAACGCTGGTGGTGTGGCAAAGGGGATTGACTATCTACTCGTTGATGGTCGATGGAGGATGATCCAGAAGTGCAGGGTCCACGGGAGTGTTCACTTCCTCAATACCGATCACTTGCTTGTTGGAGCAACTCTGAAGTTGCAGCTTAAATCTGGGAGAATGGTACCATCCCCGAAAAGGCTGAATGTTGCCAAGCTCAAGGATGAGAGGGTAGCTGAGGAGTTTCCAAACAGGTTGAATGGAGATTTGGGGGGGTCTGGGTGCTTGGGGGAATCCTGGTGAATTGTGGAGTGCCTTCAAGACCACCGTCCTTTATGTTGCAGGTGTTTGTCTTGGAACTCACCGGAGGGCAAAGAATAATTTTATCTCAAGGGACACTGTATACCATTGACCAGTGCTGCAGGGCCAGGCTGAATGGCAGAGCTGAGGCGTAAAACTGTATGTGTGCCAAGGGTGTACAAGGAGGCTTATGTGCGAGGAATCAGTGAGGGGGTGATTCTCGTCACTCCCGTGGTCAAGTGATTCTCATCCTGCTTACAGGGGAATTTACACGTTGCGTTCCTCCAAACCTATCCCTCGGTGTACTGCAGTTAGAGCGGAGAGTATCCGGCATTACAATTGAAACTACAGTGCATTTGGTCAACATTTCTGACTCAAAGTCTGAGATTGTATCCATCCAGAAATGGAGGTCGGCATTATGCCCAACACAAGGAGTTGCTGTAGCTTGTTGTATTGCTGGTTGGACATTCCATTGACCATATCCTTGTTCTTCATGTCCTCACCGAATGCAGACGAGAGTTTCGGCAAGGGCTGCTTGTATTGTAGCCCATGTTGATCTCTACAAAGCCTTTGATTCATTGAATCGGCATGCCCTCTGGAGGATTCTTTGTCTTCGTGGGGTCCTGCCACAATTTCGGAATCTGATATCTGAACTATACTCTGGTCATGAGAGTGCTGTCAGATGTGGTGATAACATCTCTGACTTATTTCCAGTTGTTGTTGGAGTTCATCAGGGGTGTGTACTGGCCCCCACACTTTTCAGTGCTTGTATGGACTGGATTCTGGGGAGGATGTCAGAGAGATGAACCTGCAGTGCATCATTTGTAAATGTCTAGATCTCTGATCTTGATTTCGCAGACTATGCAGTCATCTTTTCGGAGAGGCTAGATATCCTTTTGGGGACCCTCGAGGTGCTGAATGAGGAGTCAGAGCCGCTGGGGTTACGGGTTTCCTGAGTCAAAACTAAGATCCAGGCTTTCAATGACATATTGGTTGTACTACCTTATCTGTACCTATTTGTGATGAGGATGTTGAGGTCACGGAGAGATTCACTTCCATTGGCAATGATATTCACGTCTCTGCTGTCTGTGAGCTGGAGGTCAATATACTTCTGGGTCGGGCCTGGGGAGTCATGGATTCACTGGATCATGGGGTGTGGTGCTTCCGGTACCTGTGCAGGAGGACAAAAGTCTGAGTCTTTAGGTCCGTGGTGCTTCCACTCTTGCTCTACAGATGTGAGACTTGGACTCTGACCAGGGATCTGAGATGTCGCCTTCATTCTTTTGGTACCTGGTCTCTTCAGAGAATCCTTTGCTATTGCTGGTTGGACTTTGTGTCCAATGAGCAGTTGCTGAGAGAGACTCAAATGAGATTTGTTACCTACATAGTCTGTGAGCATGAGCTGCGGCTGTATGGACATGTAGCTTGTTTTCCTGATGCTGATCCTGCTCACCAGATTCTCTCAGCAAGGGAGCCTTGTGAGTGGATGAGGCCCGTGAGACGACCACGTGCCTCGTGGTTGCAGCAGGTTGATCAGCATTTCAAGGAGATGGGGAGGGGCCAGGCATCTGTCTGGGGATGGCCAGATGGAGGCCCCTGGAGTCCTGGCGGAAAGTGGACGCAGACACGTACTGCTCCAGCGCATGCTCCCAGACCTGACCTGACCTGAATGTTCAACCCAGTGTCAGAAATCTGGGTCTCCGTGGAAGGACATGGCTGTTGCCACAGGACAATGACCCCAAACACTATTTACAAACACCCAGGAAAGGTTCAAGACAAAATGCTGGACTGTTCCGAAGTGGCCAGCAATGAGTCCAGATCCAAAATCCCATTGAACTCCTGTGGGGAGATCTGAAAACAGCAGTTGGGAGAAGGTACTCTTCAAATCTGGGAGAACTGGAGCAGTTTGCACAAGAAGTGTGGGTCAAACTGCCAGTGGAGAGGTGTGGGAAGCTCATTCATGGCTATAGGGAGTGCTTGATTGCAGTTATTTCGTCCACAGGCTGTGCCATCCAGAAATGGAGGTCCAGTCCAAGTCGAGGGTGTCAACAATTTTGTCAATGCTATTTCTTTTTATTTTCTGATTTAAAAGGATATATAAAGTTCTGAATCAAAAACAAAGGTTATGTAATATTAACAGTGAAATAAAGAATCGTGGAGACCAAATAATTTCGTCAATTTCAACTAATTTTTAGAGACAATTGTGAGTTATTTGAAAAAAGTGCAAGGGTGCCAATATTTGTTGCCACGACTGCACATGGTCCATGCGTCACTGCACTGCATGAAGGGTAACTTTGTGTTTATGTATGATACTGCCTCTTGATATTGTGCTGTACTGCCCTCTGTTGTTGCAAGCTGATATTTTTTCGCTGCTGATACCACAATAATACTATTTTCCATTTTATTGGCATGATAAACATGGTTACTCACTTTGCATCATTTCCTCGCATTACAATTTTCATTCCCGCACTTCCTTAATTGTTTGTTTGTGCATGATTCCTCTACTTGTTTTCACAGTTAGGATGATATGTACAAACCAAATTCCAATTGCTGTATTTTTAATCACAACAAATTTAACATTGGGAACAAATAACATATTTTAGGTTGCTCACATTACATTACTCACAAATGTCTTAAACATTGCTTTACAAAAACATTGTGCGACTAAATATGCAAATATTATTTCTTGACATCCAACATAAGTGCCACGTGTTTTAATGGAATCAACAAATCATTAGAGTATTACCTATTAATTCACCAATAAGTCAAAGGCAATTTAACCAATAATTTTTGTGCAATGTTTGAGTCAAAACATCATTCCCACTTCATTGGACCGTTTCTCCAAAAATTCCAATGAAAAAAAAGTATTGCATTTTCATGCCACAAACTTGGATGCGTATAAAGCAAAATAAGACAAGTCTGGAGACGGCGATGGTTCACAAGCAATGTACACGGTTCGCCTTTCTTATTTTTTGACCTTCGAGGGGACGCAACGAGCAAACTGGCGGGAATCGGGAAAAACGTAAATGGTGAAAGTTGAAGTACTCGAAGAGCACTACTCGCATACCAAATTTCATTCAAAACAGTTGAAAACCCTGGGAGATCGATGCCCAATTTACTGATCTTTTTTTTTTACATTTTCTAAGTTCGTGACCTTGTGACCTTGACCTTGGGACGAAAATGAAAAATTGAGCTTCGTGGGGCTATGCAGGTGCCACTGGGATAACCAAATACCGAAACCCCTGCCAGATTCGGAGATGTAACTTGAAATTGGCTACCCCATAAAAACACATGTTTTTTGGGCGTGGCTCCGCCCATAATGGGTGCAGCACGCCCATTCTCCGGAAAACACAACTAGATGATGAAACAAACCTCCCACCCAAATTTTATAAAGATCAGATCAAAACCCACGGAGCTATGCTCGGGACAGACAGACAGACACACACACACACACACACACACACACACACACACACACACACACACACACACACACACACACACACCTATTATGAAAATAGTGGTCACTTACTGACTCGTGAACCAATTCGTGACTGGTTTCAATTTCAGACTTCATTTTTTAGGGCCTTGTCCACTTTGTCATTTACTTCCCCTCTATGCGCTTGGGACAAGATTCCGTGCAAATGTGCACGTATGTATGTATGTATGTATGTGTTCACATGCTGTATGTATGTACATGTGTACATGTGTGAATGTACATGACGAGATACAACATACATAATCTTTGATATAAATGACCATTCCGTGTGCATGAATAAGTGCACAAGTGAAGATTATCTTTGCAAATGAAGATCAACATTTCGATAGATCTGTTGAAGTGGTATTCCATGTATCCTTTCCCTCTTCAAATCAGGTACTTCTTGATATTTGACATTTGTGCTTTTTCACGATCGACATTCCGAAAATCTTTAAAAAAAACTTTCTCTTCTTCGTCTTCTTTAACTACCCTAACAACAACGCATATTTGCTCATAATGTTTCCTCATGGGAACAGTTGTGGCCCAGATCTTTCAAGAACTGGTTCACCAATCATTTTTATAATTGGCAGGAATTTGAAATGTGTTCAGGGAACCGGCGATAACTCACCAACTCTTTGTAAGAGACATGAGAGGATCTTTGATGCCCAATAAATCTCCCAATGCGAGCCGGTGGTCTGATAGCTTTGTCCTTCAGTGGGACGGCGCACACATCCATACTTGGCCCTTCATGCAAAACACCACGTTGGCTATTAATATCTGGATCAAAATTGCAATCCAAGTTGAACAACTCGGTGCAAGCACATCAAAGCAATCCCCCTGACCTGAAAGCTCGAATCTATGGTACAGAAAATAATTAAGGTGCAAAATGTGATTGAAATACGACAGGGTTGATATTAATTTCCTTGAGGGAATACCATTTATATTGCCAGCAAATTTCATGTCATGACATTCCATCTTACTTACACGACATGTTCATCATCAGTACGACCCTTCCCCTTCTTGTCATGTTTGCCGAACTTTTTCCTATGTTGAAAAAGATTGAAAAGTCAGTATCTTGCACATTTGTTGAGGTACATATTTCCAAACACAAGTTAAAAACAAAAAGTGAAGAAGGGGCAAATAAAATTATTTACTTCAGACGGTTCCAAAAAGTGGATTTCTTTGGAGTGGTGGACGGTAATAACTGGTCCACGTTGGTAGGCTGGTTCAGAGCAACGTCATGTGAACCAGGAGACTCGATTATATTTGCTTCCCTGAAAAAGAACAGTTATCGGAAATCCACAACTTCGTACATATGTGGCAAACTGGATATCATATACATTCTCCATTTCAAGAACTGACACTGTAATGCCCACTCCAGCAAACATCACATAATATAAAACGATATCAGGAAAAACGTACAAAAAACCCCACAAAAATAAAAGGACATGGGAAGGGTCTTTGCAGATCATCTCGCTTTTCCTCTCCAAGCATGATCTATATTTTCTACAA
>NC_140966.1:28812227-28869727 GCF_056783735.1 Eptatretus burgeri | reverse complement strand
TGCCAGGAGATAACTCGCCAGCTTAACTTGACACGAGACATGATGGGGATAATTGTTAACATCCAGCAAGACCCCCAGCGCTGGGAGATGGTTCTCCACCTTCACGTCCTTTGGTGGGATGGCGCACACATCAATGACTCGTCCTTCATGTAAAAAAACCAGGGATCAGGAAAACTGGGTCTTCAACACAAGTGGGAACAACTCCTGAATCTATAATATTATCGGAAATTATTATTAGCAAATGATCTTGAGGGGAGCAGGAGTTTCTCCATGAAGTAACTTCATATATAAATGAGTCCGTTCCGGACATGTGGTTTCGTCCTTGGCATTAAAATCACCACAGAGATTATTATCGTTAATAAATAAATAACTCCGTTTGAGAAAGCTTTGAACGACGTGATGACGTATGTTTCCGCTTGACGGGACGGGATCACCACACACGGAGACGGAGGGATAAAACACTCGACGACACTGATGACGAGCTAAAAATTAACTGAATGTTGTGAAAAGTCCGCTGTGAGGTACCTCAGTTATGCGTTTTCTTTCTCTTCACGATCCGCATCTTGAGAGATAAATAAATTCTTTCTCTGAATGTTCAGTAAGTATTCGGGAACCTGACTTGACACACGTTCCATCACCGCGACAGATCCACATCGAACTGATTGAAATTCGGGACAATACCCTGACGTTTGTGACGTAACCGTTCTACTGTTACCATGGGATACAGACTGCGCCACGCTGGGTGCAGGAGTTGTGGCTGTAGTCATCGTCATGTGGTAATCGTAGTAGTAGTACTAGTAGTAAATGGACAGAGGTCAAACCCTGCGTCTAGCTCTATCTCATGGTGACAGGAGGCTGTTCACATTGACTCATGGTGGAGAAGTTTCAGCAACGCCACCACTGTCTCTTGGATCGCCATTCGTACCTCAGCGATATTTAGGCGCCGATGGAGACAGCTGCTTGAACTGTTTTGGGGCTCAGGACAAAGGCAAAAGGACAGAGTCGATACTGGAGAGCAAGAAAGTAAGCCATCTTGTTTCATTGAGCCGGCCAGGCCGCGCGGTTGGCCGTGAACACACATTCACGTTCAGGGAACCTTACGGACAGGAAGATGGTCGACTCGGTTTGTGAGAAATTTGAGGAATATTGTAATCCACAACCTAATGTAGTTTATGAAAGGAACCGTTTATGGGAAAAAACCGGACGGCAAGAGGGGAGACCCTTTGACCAGGATGACACCGGAAGTTGAGGATGGAGACCTATGTTGTACAGTTTTGCAGAAACGGAGAACATGGATTGAATATATAACCTTCGCCATGTCGGATTTACGCCTGAAGGAGAGTTTACTCCGTGAAAACGATCTTGACCTTCTAAAGGGAAATTGATCTCCCACCAAAACGTGAGATGCTGACGAGAACGGAAAGTGAGACTTAGGATTCAGAAAATCTGCGAGTAGAGGTTCCGCAAGAATCGTGGACCCAGCATGATGATGATGTGGGTCGCATCATCATGGCAGCATCCTTCATGGTCAAACTCAAACCTGGAGTTCGTTGACCAAATAGACGCCAATATCCCCTCCGAAAAGAGGCGGAAGCCGGAATCGCACCGGTAATTAAACCATTGGAAAGAAGAAGGGATAGTTGTGGAAACTTCAAAGGTCTGTGCAACACACCAATCTTGGCCGGGTTAAAAAAGCCACAGAAGGATATGTGGGAAATTTGCGAAGAACTACGAGAGGTAAATGAGGTGATTCAAAAGTGTTCACCCAGTGGGTGAACTGAGTGCAGTAGTGTTGATTCCATCTATCACCGCAAATTCCACCCACTTCCACAGTAATTGTGTACTGTGTTCCATGTTTTTCTCAGTCCCTATTGCAAAGGAAATTGCCATTTCTGTTAAACTTTTACGTAATTTCTGTTCGCCCTCTTCTTCAGTGCTCTTCGTTGCCTCTGCCCTTCACTTCTCGATTGGTGTGCGACTGAGACGTGCTTATTCCAGAGGACCAGTGCAGAGCACACGTTGCCACGAGCCCCAGCAAGGTGACTGGCCGGAGATAACACGCCAACCCTCAAGGTGGGATCGCTCCAAGTGGAGCATCCCATGGAGGTACATGCTGCACTCATGAACCTATCCAAGACGAGGTTAGGGATCTGTCGCCTCATGCATCTTCTCCTCTCTCTTTCCACCCCTCTATCCCCCCTTTAGATGTGCAAAAGAGCATCGATGGAAAAGAACGGGTGTTCTTGGGAAAAATTCCAGGGGCATAAAAAAGACCCTTTTATGTGGTATGTGCCACGTGTTAAATTACACAAAAGAAGGGACATTGCATCGTTTGTAGAAAATGCCAGACGAGAGAAAATAACGTTCATTCAAAAAATCTTGTGTGCATGCTGTACTCCCCTTGTGGTCTCTGGAATTTTTCCCAAGAAGCAAAATTTTGGGAGGGATACGTGGTGGTGAAAGGGGCTTTGAAAGGATCATTATTTTGGATGGGGAACGACCTGAGATCGTGGAATGACCTGTCTTGAATACCTGGAGGGAACAATGAGTTTCAAGAGAGTATGGAAGGTGGTTCCACAAGTGGGAAAAAACAGGAATGAATGAGTGGAGGTGAGCAGTGATTCTGGATTGAGGCAGTTTCAACAGGAGGGGGTTGCAGGTGAACATCGTTCATCCTGCTAATACCTGGGCATGACAAAGCACGGAGTGGGCAACGGGTGCAAGTCCAGAAATGAGGCAGAAGAAGACAGATAGATCACAGACCTGTCAGCGATGGTGAAGTGAAAGGGCCATTGACTCAGCTTCATCATGAGAGATTCCAATCATCTTGATCGACTTTGTTTCCACAGCGTCAAGCTGAGCATGGTGCTGACCTGAGCAGGGAAGGCAGCCCAGAGGGGAGAGCAGTAATCCATCAAGCTGCGGATGAAAGCCTTGGAGGTGGAAAGCTGCTCAGGTGTGCCAAGGAAGGATTTTGCACGACCGTGGATGCCCAGTCAGCGTCTGGCGTTGGAGGCCAATTTTGAAATGTGGCTTGCCCAAGAGAGATCATGGCTGAGAGTAAGACCCAAGAGTTTTGAAAGACTGAACCATTTTAAGAGGATTGTTGAGAAAGTATATGGAATGGTTTGTGTTGTGATCCTTTCAGAGAGAGACAGAGAGAGAGAGAGAGAGAGAGAGAGAGAGAGAGAGAGAGAGAGAGAGAGAGAGAGAGAGAGAGAGAGAGAGAGAGAGAGAGAGAGAGAGAGAGAGAGAGAGAGAGAGAGAGAGAGAGAGAGAGAGAGAGAGAGAGAGAGAGAGAGAGAGATAGATAGATAAAGGCATGTTCCATGTGTTTGAGCAGTTTATGATTTTCTCAAGGTCTGAGGAGAGGGAAGAGGCTGCTGGTGTAGTGGCTTCACATGAAAACATGTATTTTTATGACAAAAGTGTCAAACTTGGCATACGGCTTCTTCAGATGATTAAATACAAATTTAGAAGGGGAGCACGGGCAAGAGATGTTTTTTGTGGTTTTTGAAAGAGAAAGAAAAATCGCGCCGGGGCGACGTCACCACACTCAAATTGTGCTCCTTTTTCCCGCTGGAGGATAGGACAACTTGCAACAAAATGGCAGCTTACGTGTGGATAAGTATGGAAATTCGAAGTTTTCTCAATCATTTTTGCTCAGAACAGGCGACTAACAATGACTGTATCGTGACATTTATCAGATTTCGCTCATTAAAAAACATTCATTGTGATGGATTTGGAATAATCTGGTCACTCCTTGCATCCTGACGGGTATTGTGTTGCTTTTATCACCGACTACAGCAGCCCACCGTGCCATCCATCGTCAGTCGGTCTCCCCACACCCGAGGCCATGAATTTTAGGCCTGTTGCGGAAAACACTCCTCATGAAGCATTTTCTGAGACTAGCGTTTGTTTCTACTGCCTTATCACGTAAATTTAGTCTGGGTTTCTGACCAATTTAATGCCATGAAAATTACGTGGGCCTACCTTGTGTCCGTCTGTTCGCAATCGAGTTGACACCATTTTACTTTTGTAAAATTTATCTTTGATGCTTCATTGACTTGAAAACTTTGCAAATGTAGATTTTAACCCTGTGCCAAATGAAGTCACAAAAGGCCTCCTGTTCAAAAATGCTTCATGAAAACACTGTTTCACAAGCTTCTGAGTCGCTGTTCGGATCTGGTTCTATGGGTCGCCTTCGGAATGGGAAAGAACTTCACGTATTACAAAGTCAACGACAATTGTTTGGAACTTGGATATCGGGCGTCCCGGTGTCTACCAATATTCCACAGCTTGACTGGTGTGACACCACGTCTGCTTTCATGGGCATTGGTAAGAAGACGGCGTACAAGGTATGGATGGACTTTGAGAAAGTGAATGATGCGTTCATGTTCATCTCCGATCACCCGTTCTGCAATCTTCACACAAATGAAGCTCCTTTCAAACTTATTGAGCAATACATAGTCAAGCTGTACGGTCGATCCAGTACCTTATCGTCAGTCAACGCCTGCAGAAAAGATCTCTTCTGTCATCACGATAAATCCTCTTTGGATCGATTTCCACCCACACAGGTGAGCTCCAATATTTGTCAGGGTTTGAGAGGTTGACTGTCGAACCGGAAACGAATCCTCAATTAAAATGCCGTTTATCCAACCCTGAATTTTGGTTGCAGCACATGTTCTAATCCGAAACCTTGATTACATATTCCAGGATGCCTTGTATCAGCATCTGAAGCGGGCAGTCTATCAGACTGGAATATGGACATGCAGCGAGACCATGCCATTACTTCCGTCGCCAGCAGAATTCGGGTGGCGCAAAGACGGGATTCGATGGTACGCAGTGTGGATTACACGACCACAAGTGTCAGCTGCTTGCCAAGAACTTATTAAATGTGGCTGCAAGTCGCCGTGCAGGACTTGCAAATGCGTAAAGTCCGATTTGCCATGCAGCGCCTTATGCAAGTACCCATGCGATGCATAAGGTAGGCAAATTCTCACACTGATGACCGGCAACATCCAATCAAACCCTCTTGTTCACCGATACTAACGGCGTGCACTATGCATTTCATTTGAAATTTATTCAACAAGACAGAATACTTTGACATTATCTGCAAAATGCATAATGTAAAAAAAGGTTGTGTCAATAATTTTGTGACATACGTCACCATTACACCGCCGAAAAGTACTTTTTATGAAATCTTGGGTTCGGTTGCCATGGCAACAACGAACAAAATATGCCATAAAATCGTAATTTCAGATGTTTTTTTTCCAAGAAGTTCAGGAATCAACGAAGGTCAATATGGGGAAGTTTCTAAGAAAATTCGTTTCAAAAAAATTACAGTATAGACTGTAGACTATATGGACATTCTTGTTTCCATTTCCCCTATTTTAAGTTTCCCGCCATTTTAAAGCCATTTTGAACAAAATGCAATTGGGTGAAATATTTTACAGTGAAATTTTATTGTATATCACTGGAAACTTTTAAACAGATGTTAAAATCGCCGTTTCATCAATATATTCCTTTTATATAGTGATGCATGCCTTCCCCCACCCCCAATGGTGGCCATCTTGGAAAATGTCTGCCGAAGCCGACCCATGAGGGGCCGACCCGGGCTCCCCTTCTAAAATCGTTCAGTATGGTCACAGGAAACGGGATACCAAGTTTGGTACTTTTGTCAAAAAAATTAATGGTCTGCCATGTTTTGGAGTTAAGCGATTCCACGATACTGTCTGTCTGTCAGAGAGATGAGGGATCTCAGGGCAGAGAGTGGTCATCAGCAAAGAGAGAGAGAGGGGGTTTCCAGAGAGTAATTGAGATCATTGATGAGAATTGGGAATAATATGAGGCCCTGAACACTGCCTTGTGGAACACTGCCTTGACAGGGAGAGGAGATGAAAGGGTTCCTTTGAGAACCACATGTTGACTACGAGAAGGGAGGAGGTCAGCAATCCAACAGTGGAGTTGGCCTTGGATTACAAAGTCAGAGAGTTTGGAGAGCAGGGCAGGATGCCAGGCTAAAATATTAGCTCAAGATATGCTCGGTGAGATGGCCCAAATCTCATGTCTGACATTGAGGGCCTCCATCCATTGTTGGGAGAGTTGAAGCTGCATGTCTGAGGTGCAGTGAGTGATTTGGTCTGAATCTGACTTGATGATCTAAGATGAGGCTGTTGGGGGAAAGGAACTATTTTATGTCAACAAGGGCATTTTTACACCTTTTTATGTAATTCTGTGATGGTTGATTTCCAAGCAGAGAGAAGATAGATCTATGGTAAATAACAGGGTGAAAAGGGCAGAAAGAGATCGTGCAAGAGCAGAAGAGCAAGTTTGAAGGACACATGAGCTGATGCTGAACGGTCGAGTCACAGAGTCAAAGTGTAAGGTTGCCAGAAACTTTTACACCTTTTCAGATGCGAAAGACACAGAATTGAGGAGTTGCTGGGTACCACTGGGAAAGATGGGTACAGACAGAGAGGGATGAGGGACACAAGATTTTGAAGCAAACACGGAATTGGGGCATTCAGCCTTCTCACGAACAGTCGGCTGTGTTGCCATTTGAAGTGAGAGAAGGAATGGAAGGGGAGCATCCTCCAGAGACAGACTCGACAAGGTGCCACCAGGTTTTAGAGGAAGGAGTCGAGGTTTAAAGTTAATTCAGGAGATTGGACAGATATTGTTTTCTGGCTCTCCTGAGGGTAAACACCCACTTGTTGCGACTTTGTGGAATGATCTGAGGTTGCCTTCCGTTGGATTTGCCTTCCAGGAGGAGAATGCAAGTTATTTTAAAGCAACAGTCTCACCCCGTGATTCAGAGTACCAAGAGCAGGAGGATAGATAAGATAACTGAAGATGAGATCATAATAATCTGTGCATAAGAGAGAGCAGGTTTCGGTGGAAGAATTCCCAGGTTGAGTTAATACCAGAGGCGGTCGACAAAGGAGACCAGTCCTGAAGTGTGATGGCTGCTTGCAGTTCCTGCCAGACTTGCCGGCACCGAGGTTGTTCTCTGAGAATGGCGGGAGAGATTGACCTTCACCAACACATCATCAGAAAAGCCAACTCGGGCTGAGGACGAGTGTTATACAATGGCGGGGAAGTTGGTCATCAACAAATCCATGAGGAAAGACTCTCCATTTGGAGAAATCCGGATGGGAAAGTTCACAGATTGAATCAGAACGATGGAGTCATAAAAGTCTTTTGCAGAAGTGCCATGACTCGTGAGAAAAGTAACAACACAGACAATTCACGTGATGACAATTAAAGTCCCCACAAATGAGGAAGAGAGAGTTGGGATGAATGAATAAAAGTTTGTCCATGTCATCTCAGAGAAAAATACAGATGAAGGTATCACCATTGGAAGAATGGTGCAACACAAAAACCTTAGATGAGAACGGAGGGAAAGTCACAACCAGAGGCATCCTGGGGCTGAGAAAAGAGTTCAGCTCGATCAAACTGAAGGAAGCAATAGGGAGGGATAAGTTTTGAAGGGGCAGAACAAGGTTGAAGTCGAGAGGAGGCAGAACGAGTGAGGAGCAGAAGAGGGGGATGGTACTGACTTGGAGGGGTTTAACACCATGAATGGACATGAAGGGTCAATGTTTGGCGTGTTCACATGGCCTTTGCAAAGTTGATGCTTCAGAAAATGCAAACTGGAAAACCTGAGTTGAAAGTCCAAAAGGGTCTTGAGGGTTCTGAAGGATATTGAGGGTTCTAAAGGGTATTAATGGTTCCAAGGGGTCTTTAAGGTTCCAAAGAGTCTCAATAGTTTTCGGGAATCTTTAGGTTCTGTATATCGAGGTCGTAGGAGAATATTGTCATGGTTCCCATTGTACAGAATTAATGGCCAAAATCACCTTCAAATCGTCGGAGATGGACTCACGTTTTCTTACTTATGTAATAAATATACACTCACGTTCCCACGAAACATCATTAATTGACAGAGCATGAACATTGCAGTTGGACCTAATTAATGGACATACTTTCCAACAGTACGTAATTAATAGACAAACATGGCGTTCTGCACAGATAAACAAGCAAAGACAAATGACCCAAATACAACAACCAGTCCTCTGGAGAGGGTAAAAAAAAACGGCTGGACCAATTTCCACCATTTTTTACATCCATGCTGGGGGTACCAAGGGTCAGGTCATGGGCACAAAACACTCCTTTCCCACAAAATACTCCTTTCCCATAAAACACTCCTTTCCCATAAAACACTCCTTTCCCACAAAACGCACCTTTCCCACAAAACACTCCTTTCCCATGAAACACTCCTTTCCCACAAAACACTCCTTCCCCACAAAACACTCCTTCAACACAAAACACTCCTTTCCCAC
This sequence comes from Eptatretus burgeri, assembly GCF_056783735.1. Classification (NCBI taxonomy): domain Eukaryota; kingdom Metazoa; phylum Chordata; class Myxini; order Myxiniformes; family Myxinidae; genus Eptatretus; species Eptatretus burgeri. Next base: position 28,861,385 of record NC_140966.1, on the reverse strand, counting down.
AAAACACTCCTTTCCCACAAAACGCTCCTTTCCCACAAAACACTCCTTTACCACAAAACACTCCTTTCCCACAAAACACTCCTTTCCCACAAAACGCTTCTTTCCCACAAAACACTCCTTTCCCACAAAACACTCCTTTCCCACAAAACACTCCTTTCCCACAAAACACTCCTTTCCCACAAAACACTCCTTTCCCACAAAACACTCCTTTCCCACACCCGCAAGGCAATTCTCTGTTTGTTCGAGTGTTCGTTTGTCTGATCATCAATGAGTTGGCTCAAAACAAGGAAATAAGGCCATTTGGTCCATCAATACCGTGGTGCACTATCGGGTGAAATTTTGCTTCAACTTTAAACACAAATCTTCTTGATGAGTTTAGAATCTCAATAACCCGTTCTTCATCGAATCGAGTGACCCATCTTGTCTCTTACTATAGTGTATTTATATATATATATATATATATATATATATATATATATATATATATATATATATATATATATATATATATATATATACACATACATATGTAGACAGTATATGTATATGTTGTGGAAGGTTGTTGTGTGACGATAACATATTTTAATCGGTGTGGTTGAAGTGGTATCCTGTGCATCACTTCTCTCAGATCAGATATCTCCAGACACTTCCCATGTTCACTTCTTCCAGACAAAGACAAACTTATAACCTTAAACTTTCTCTTCATATTATTATTTTTCCACCACCCATCCCTTGTTTTGGGTCTGCAGTGGGAACAGTTATGGCACAAGTCTTTCACGAATTGGTTGACCAATCCTTTTGGTGACCGGCAGGAATTTGTAATTTGTTCAGGATGCCGGAGATAACTCGCCAACTCTTTACACGAGACATGATGGGATCTTTAACATCCACCAAGACCCCCAGCGCTGGGAGATGGTTCTCTACCTTCACATCCTTTGGTGGGATGGCGCACACATCAATGACTCGTCCTTCATGTAAAAAACAAGGGATCAGGAAAACAGGGTCTTCAACACAAGGGGGAACAACCCCGAATCTACAATATCGAAATTATTAAACAGCAAATGATCTTGAGGGGAGCGGGAGTTTCTCCATGAAGTAACTTCATATATAAATGAGTCCGTTCGTACATGTGGTTTCGTTCTTGGAATTAAAATCATCACAGAGATTATTATCGTTAATAAATAAATAACTCCGTTTGAGAAAGCACGAACGACGTGATGACGTATTTCCGCTGACGGGACGGATCACCACACGGAGACGGAGGATAAAACACTCGACGACATGACGAGCTAAAATTAACTGAATGTTGTGAAAAGTCCGTGTGAGGTACCTCAGTTGTGTTTTCTTCTTCACGATCCGCATCTTGAGAGATAAATAAATTCTTTCGATGAATGTTCAATGAAATATTCGGGAGCCGACTTGACACACGTCGATCACCGCGACAGATCCACATCGAACTGATTGTTCGGGACAATACCCTGACGTTTGTGACGTAACCGTTCTACTGTTACCATGGGATACATTGCGCGACGTCAGTGTGGGGAGTTGTGGTCGTCGTGGTAGTACTAGTAGTGGTAGTAGTAGTAGTAGTAGTAGTCGTAGTAATAGTAGTAGTAGTTCCTGTAGTAGTAATAACAGTAAATGGACAGGTGGGGTCGAACCCTCTCTGGCTCATTCCATGGTGACAGAGGTTGTTCACATCGACTCATGGTGGAGAGTTTTAAACCAACGCCACCACTGTCTCTGGATGCTTCGAACCTCAGCGATGTTTGGCGCCGATGGAGACAGCTGTTTGAACTGTTTTTGGAGGCGTCAGGACAAAGCAAAGGACAGAGTCGATACTGGAGAGCAAGAAAGTCGCCATCTTGTTTCATTGAGCCGGCCAGGCCGCGGTTGACGTGAACAACACATTCACGTTCAGGGAACCCACGGACAGGAAGATAGTCGACTCGGTTTGTGAGAAATTTGAGGAATATTGTCATCCACGAACGAATGTAGTTTATGAAAGGAACCGTTTGTGGGAAAACCGACGGCAAGAGGGGAGACCCTTTGACCAGGATGACACCGAGTTGAGGATGGAGACCATGTTGTACAGTTTTGCAGAAACGGAGAACATGGTTCAAGACCATATAACCTTCGCGATGTTGCATTTACGCCTGAAGGAGCGTTTACTCCAGTGGTTCCAAACCTTTTTTCTGTCATTTCCCCTGCACCCAATTCAACCATCCAGATTTCCCCCTTCATGTGTATGAGAGAAAGAACAGTTAAAACACACTGAGACTATTTACTAATTTATTTTTCAAATGCACTAACACAGCGAACATTAAATTGCATTGAATAAGAACACAGTATTTTAGTGTGACTTCTGGCATTGTTTGCCGTTCATGAGTCCTTCAATGTCTGGGGGAGTTATGGAGAGCGCACAGCGAAGATCCGCCTCCACCTCCAACTTGTTGCGTGCCTTTGTTTTGAGGTGTACCAGTGACGAAAATCCTGTCTCACACAGGTAGGTGGAAGAAAACTGGACCAATATCCGCAGAGCATTGGTCGCAAGAAGCGGGTAGGTTCCTCAGACTTGGGTCCAAAACTCTTCCAGTTCCATATTCTGGAAGGCATCCTTCGCTGTAGAGTCGTTTTTCAAGTCCAGGAACTCTTCCTGCCACGCTTCTGGCACATCATCAACGTTCCTCTGAAATGAGTCTCTGATAAGCTTGTTCTCGTTGCTCTCGTTTGTGATCCCCGGGAAGTAATACTTGAATTCTTCCTCCAAGCCTTGGAGGTGTTGTCTGATATCCTCAGCTATTGGATCAGGCAGACCATCCTCCATATCCTCCACACATTCGTTCAGAGCGAGGAATGAGGAAAAACTTCCACTCCCCGCTCTTTTCTTCCACAGTTCCAGTTTAGCCACGAAAGCTCTGATCTTGTCCGACTGAAAAAGAATGTTGGTCCCTTTGCCCTGCAGTTTCCTGTTGAGCTCGTTCAATGCACTGAAAATATCGGACAAGTAGGACAGTGTACCAGTAGGACAAGTAGGACACACGGAAAAACTCACCCTTCAACGCCTCCAGAAGCACAACATTCTCTTGGGCCCGAAGGAAGGCTACCACCTCATCAAACAATTCCAGGACTCGCTGCAATATGTTTCCCTTTGAGAGCCACCTCACCTGAGTATGAAACAGCAACGATTCGTGGTCGGCTTCCATGCCTTCACAGAGCCGACGGAACAGCCGAGTGTTCAGAGCGGAACCCTTGATAAAGTTGACGACTTTGTTGACAGTCTCGAGATGCTGCTTGAAGTTCTTGGGGAGAGTTCTCGAAGCAAGCGCCTCTTTGTGGATCAGACAGTGTGTCGATTCCACTGCCGGATTCTTTTGCTTGACGAGCGTGACGAACCCTGATCGAGAGCCGAGCATGGCTGGGGCACCATCCGTGCACACCCCAACCAGAGACTCCCAGCTGATGTTGCTGTCTTCGAAAAAGTCATTGAGAAGGTCCATCACATCCTGAGCTTTGGTCGTGGTCTGGAGAGGTTTGCAGAAGAGGAATTCTTCTGCAATTCCTTTTTCGGTGGTATAACGAACAAAGACCAACAGCTGGGACAGATTCGCAACATCTGTCGATTCGTCGAGTTGAATCGAAAAAAACTGTGACCCTCGAACCTTCTGAACAACTTGGTTCTTGATGCTCTCAGCCATATCATTGATCCGTGACCGAATGGTGTTGTTTGAAAGGGAAATCTGGTTCATCTTGTTGTGGGCAGCCTCACCAAGGACAAACTTCACACACTGCAGCATACAGGGCTTCACCAATGTTTCACCAATTGTGTGTGGTTTCTTCTCCCTCGCAATCTTGTACGAGACTTCGTATGACGCTTTCACAATAGCGTCCGTTTGCTGACGAAACGTTCCAGTTGAGTCCAGTCTCATCTTCTTCAGATAATTTTGTTTCAGCTTGAAGTATTCACGATCCTTGTTCTGTAGTTCGGGATAGCATCCTTGAAGGTGTTGCTTCATCTGGAATGGCTTCATGCTACCATTCCCCAAGGTCTTTGTGCAGATGACACATTGTGGCAGATGTTCCCCGTTATTCACAACGAACGTAAAACCGAAGTCTCGATATGCTTCTGAATATATCCGTTTTTTCGACATGATCACTTGCGGACCTGAAAAGAACAAGAGAGATCATATTAAGACATGTAATAGAAAAGAACAAACTAAAAAAGAAGAAAGAAAATAAAACATAAGAATGAAAGTGGGTAAAGTTCAGGAAAGGGGTACTCCTGAGAAGAGAAGAACAGAAGGCTATGACTGGAAATTATTTTCCAATTATTTTCTGATTATTTCCAGAATTTTAATTCCAGACTAGAATTTCCCCCTGAAACACCCAAATTTCCCCCCTGGGGGAAATTTCCCCCCGGTTGGGAACCCGTGGTTGACTCCGTGAAAACGATCTTGACCTTCCCAAAGTGGTAGACATATGCAGAGCAGCAGAGGCCAGTCACGCCCAGTTGAAGACCATGACAAAGACACCACTCTAAGTGAATAAGATAAACAGTTTTCGACATCAGGGAGAGAAATGAGGAGAAGGCAGAGAAGGAAGTAAAGGTAAAGGAAGAAGTGTTTTCGATGGTATTGCGAGATAAGGTAAGAGAGTTGTGACACCCTCCACCGTCCTCAGGGACCTGTAATTCCAGATGAAAAGAGGATTCCGATTCTGAAGAGGATGAGAGTCAACGGCAACCATTACTGGAAAGGGAAAGGCGATCCCCAAGGCCCCGCAAACGGTCGGATTGGAGACACCAAAATAGATTGCGAAATAGGGGTCGGGAAAGCAGAGGCAAGAGGGGCAATCCCCCATCAGATGCTTGTTTTGTGTGTGGAAATTGGGGACACTGGAGATAAAATTGTCTCAAAGGAAGATGGGGACCAGGTCCCCCGCCAGCAAACTCACGAAGGTATTGACAGGATGGGAGTGGACCCTCGAGGAAAGGAGCAAGGCTGACATTGAGTCCAACAGAGGAGCCGACCTCTACTCTGAACACCTCAGGCAAGGAGCTTTCTTTCTTTGTCGATCGGGCCACTCGCTCCACAATTGCAGTCAAAGAACTGCCAGGGGTTTTGAAATCAGGTAGTGGGTTGAGGGGGTGAGGTTCAAACATGGGATACAACAGTAAAATTGCCAGAAAGATGTGGGCCATTGCAGGAGAAACATGCATTCCTTCTCACCACACCAGCGAACTTGTTAGGTCGAGACTTGCTATGTCAGTTTGGATGCACGATGGCATGTACAAAGAAAGGGGTGTATGTTGACATCCCCCCAAAGAAAGCACAATTCGCAATGAGGGTTTTAATGGCACCATAACCAGTTGTTTAATGGTGAAGGTTGCCAAGACTGCCGATTCGTGATGTTCTCATGTGCTGAGATGCGATATTGACAGAGAGCCAAAGCAAACAAAATTGTCCAGAAAATGCACAGGTAATGACACGTACTTATTACGATCCCCCACAGTGTATAAGTTACTCCGATGTAACTGGAAATGATGTGGCATTTGCGAAGAGGATAGCTCCACATTTGGGTAAGTCTGATAAGTTGTCCATCTGCCGCTTAATGATTGGAAAAGAAGGCCTTGCAGTGGAAGTTAAGCTCGTGGAAGAACAAAGGCGATTGATGAAGTATCGATCGGAAGTACCCTCGCATGTTACAATAACCACAGCGGTGGGATATCACCTAAAGGATTTAGGCTTCATGGTTTATCGCCGGCAGGGTGTCGCGGTGGATTGCTCTGCAACCTTGTTACATTGGCAAGTGCTTATATTGGTAAATAACGAAGGGTGGATTTGTGATTTAAAGGAACAGGTTCTCCAAGGGATGGTGGAAGAAATTGATCTCCCTCCCAACCGTGAGATGCTGACGAGAATGGAAAGTGAGACAAAGGATTCAGAAAGTCTGCGAGAAGAGGTTCCGCAAGAATAGTGGACCCAGCATGATGATGATGTGGGTCGCATCATCGTGGCAGCACCCTTCATGGTCAAACTCAAACCTGGAGTGTGTTGACCAAATGGACGCCAATATCCCCTCCGAAAAGAGGCGGAAGCCAGAATCGCACCGGCAATTAAATCACTGAAAGAACAAGGGATAGTTGTGGAAACTTCCAGTCCGTGCAACACACCAATCTTGCCGGTTAAAAAGCCACAGAAGGATGAGTGGAGATTTGTTCAACACCTGTGAGAGGTAAATGAGGTGATTCAAAGTGTTCACCCAGTGGTACTGAGTACAGTGATGTTGATTACATCTATCCCCGCAAACTCCACCCACTTCACGGTAATTTTTTTTGTGTTCCACGTTTTTGTCGGTCCCTATTGCAAAGAAATTGCAATTTCTGTTCGCTTTTTACATAATTTCTGTTCGCCCTCTTCTTCACTGCTCCTCGTCACCTCTGCCTTTCACTGGCTCTAAACTCGCGGTTGGTGTGCGACCGAGACGTGCTTATTCCGGAGGACCAATGCGGAGTGCATGCTGCCACGAGCCCCGGCAGGTTGGTCCAGGTTTGACCACACCCCCCAAATTAGGTGTTTGCTTTCCTCTCAAACTCCACATAATTTCAATGAAACTTGACCACAACCTTCATCACCCGTAATGTACCAAAAAGTTTGTTCACGGCATAAAAAAAAATCGGGCCCAAGGGTGTTTACGGAGGTTTGACCCTCAAAATAGGAACTGTATTTGCTTTCTTCTCAGAAACTACACACACAATTCCGATGAAACTTGACAACAACTTTCATCACTAGTAATATTCCACCGTTGGTTCACGACATTTAAAAAAAAATCACCGTCTCGAGGGGTTTGCCCCCACCCCTCCCCCCGTAATCAAAACATACAAAATGGCGGCCGTCTCAATGAAGGTTGAATTCTGTGCTAAAATCACCCAAAATTCGTCTAAAACTGGTAAAAAAAAAAAACCACTAAAATATGGATAAGCCACAGTGGCTAATGTGTGGTTTAAAATATTAGCCACATGTAAGGGGCATTCGCCCTGTGGCGACATGGCGAGCGGCTGCGCACACCCAGCCTCATTTTCACCCCACCTGGTGGGGCAAATAACTCCATCCCCTATATGGCTATTTTTTTAAAGTACTTGTGAAATATACCAAAATATTCAGGTAATTTTTTTTATCCCAGATACTTTGCAGTTGATGATAAACAAACTGAGAAATCTTAACTCTTTAAAAATAATTTTTTGGAAGAACTCAAAATTAAAGACTGAAAAACAATGAATCCAAAACATTTGTGGGGCTTTCAAAAAGTAAATAATCAATCAAATGTCCCACACTCGTGACAGTATCAGCGCCGTCTAAGCAGTTCCTGGTAAAGATCATGCCAGGTGGTTTGCTGTTACCTTTTCAGCAGACATCCTGTGTCAGGGGTGACCCATCCAGTTGTGACTGTACTCCTGAACCAAATTAAGTTTCCACGGCAGCCCTATGTGCCTCATGGTATGAAAGGAATGTTTTTTTTTTGTTTTTGTTTTTCCAGCAGATGGCAGGAATTTGTTCAGGGTGACCAATAACTCACCTACTCTTCACGAAAGATACAATGGGATCTTTAACATCCATTGCTAGCAGATGGACCTCCACATGGATGATGCACATTGATGAATCACCCTGCATGCGAAGCACCAGGATGACAGTTCATAGGTGACTTGAGATTCCTGGCCAGGTGAGACAGCTTGGAGTTGAGTGTGCACAGCTGTAAGCCAGTCTGCCAGCCCTCTAAATGTTCACAAAGTTAAACGAATGAGACAGATATTCCCACAAGACAGACATTTTTTATTTTGCAATGTGCAAAAGCTTTTACAATTGGTAAAAATACTTTTTCGAATTTTTATATCTTGAAAAATAAAAGATACTTTGGGGTGTCTTGGACTTGTGAGTATTTCAATCGTTAAGGTCCATGGCCCTCGTACAGTAGAAATTAAATGTGTTCAATTGGGACTGGATTTTTCATTTTTTGTATTTCACAAGAAAATGTAATGAAATTATTCAAATATTTCATTTACCAATTAATAATGGAGGTCTGCACTCTGAGCTTCACTGCATTCACAAGTCAAGAAACATAATCTTTGGGATAACCAATTATTGAGAGATAGTTGTTCCATCACAGGCATTTAACAATTATGAAGGATAATTCATCAAATCACCTCAACTTAGCAAAACCGTGAATGTGAAACGAAAGCGACATTCAACAGCACATCGTTTTCTGAGTGCAAGTGTCCACGTGGTAAAGTGCTACAAATTTGAGCGATGGATGATATTTACTCCAAGCCGTCACGCCGTGACTCCTTGCGCTGCTTCAACCGTCGCTGGGTGAGACAAGTCCGGTGCTGTCTCTTGAGAGATGGCCTGGGAAGGCCTGAGCTGCTTGAGTGCGAGAGGGCCAGAAAGGCCAACCAGCTCACGTGCGATACGAACCTGTGTTCGGGGGTCACACTCTGGCAGTAGTGGACAAAGACACTGCTTCGATAACTCCACTGCCTTCAGTGGAAAAAGAAAAAAAGATGGAGAATGGCATTCAGGTCTTTTATGTCTTCAAGTTCTGTGTAATGTCATAATATTGGTTTGACACTTCCGGCATCACGGGCCCACCTTACCTCGACGCAAGCTGGTGCATTTTTTAACGCAAAACAGCGAACGCACGATGTCGCATCGATCCGTTACACTCGTATGCTAATCTGCCGTTTTATGTCCAAATCTGGCTCTTACATGATCCCAACTTACATGCATGTATATTATTTATATCAACTACATACAATGAAATGGGGATTGGTTTTCAAAAACAAGGTACCAAAAAACAAAGGTTGGACTTTGCACATGAGACCAAGTTTGCTATCAATGTTTAACAAAGATGTTACATTGTCATCTTTTATTTTTCTTCACCATGCATGGATGCATACTTACCACTAGTAGTAAAGATTCCTTTATTCCGATAATGATTTTGCGAAAGAAATTTCCACACATATTGAAGTCGGGGTAGACAGGTCTGGTATAAGACCTCGATACAGGTATACAGGTAAACATAAGCAAGTCCATGACCTCGATGAAAAGTATGTGGAGTGGCATAAGCAACCTGACCTTCGGTATAAATGTGTCGATGACCTTCGTTCGCTGTCCAAAGGTCGGGTGTGTTGAGAGCCACCGTGGCAGCTGCTCCTCACCATTCATCTCCCTATGAAATTGCATCTGCTCCCAGAATGCTGAACTCGAATGAACATCCAAACACACCTACAAACGATGCACAATCTTTATTCGAAAATAACAAAACAAGTCTAGAAATAAGCAGAGGATCATACATGACAGGTGAAGCACCATAAACGCATTGGACGATATTTGCAGGATACAGTCGTGGCCAAAAATATTGGCATCCTTGCACTTTTTAAAAATAACTCACAATTTTCTCTATAAATACGTTGAAATTGACAAAAGTATTTTGTTTCCAAAATTCTTTATTTCACTGTTAATATTACAGAACCATTGTTTTTGATTCAGAACTTAATATATCTTTTGAAATCAAAAAATAAAAAGAAATGGCATTGATGACACCCTCGACTTAATATTTGGTGGCATGGAGGTTTGCCCCTCAAAATGACAAAATAACTGCACTCAAGTATTTCCTCTCACCATAAATGAGCTTCCGACACCTCTCTACTGGCAGTTTGTCTCACTCTTCTTGTGAGAGTGATAAATCAGTGTACCGTTAGCAAATGACTCCGAGGACCCTGAGACACTTTTCAAATATATTTTCTTTCTGCTCTTTCCCTTAATCTCCACCCCAATCCAACCCCACCCTCATACCTTCTTGGCAGATATTTTTATTTGAATAATGTTTTTTTTTTTTTCTTTCCCCTCTTTCCTAAAATTGTAAACACATATACAATGAATCATTTCATGCTTTCATTTTGACTCTGACGTCTCAAATATATAATTGTTTTTGCTTAATTCTCACAGGAGGCTGAGGCTTACGGAGGAACTTGTACAGAGATCACATGCAGCACAACAACATTAGTGGGCATGTGCACTTTTACATTTATTACAAGGACATTAGGACATGATTAATGGACAACACACATGGGATTTGAACCTGGGTCCCCTACATTATGAGCCAGGGCCAAGGGCTTCAGATGGGAAGAAACACCAACAGGGCCAATCCGTAACTGGAAATATAATAAAAAAATAACAACAAACAAAATGCCCCAAACAGAAGATCCAAAACTTAGAAAGGCACTTGCACACACAAGGTCGCAGCAAACCCAGGTTTGCAATGTCATTCACGGAAAACACCAATGGAGATGGGACGACGTCGTGACGATAAATGGTGCCTTACAGACTGGCCAAGAAGAGCATGCACCATCTCATGGCTCAGATCGGTTGCCATTTGGTTTGCATCACAGGTTACTCTCAGCATCCCGGTGAAGACAAACACGTGCCCGTTCTCTGGAAGGAAAGGAGGGAATGGGGAGGGTGGAGTGTGGGGCGGGGGGGGTGTGGTGGAGAGGTGCCACTGCACTTGTGACTACTTGTTAATACAGTGCAGAAAAAACATATTTTAACAGAATTTTTTATTGCATCTCACTTGCATTTCATTCACATTTCACCTGTAATCACAAAACAAAAGCATTCTGCTTAAAATTAGCATCACATACAATTTTACACAATTAGCACTTACACAATTTTTAACTTGCAAATCTCATTTACATAATGTGTTGGCAGAGTCTGTATGGCCACAGTACTTGAACAGAGGCTGATGCATTGAGGTAATCTTCACCTATATGATGAGAGATGTGATAACTCTCATAAGCATGGGTGTAGAGTGGGAGCACAAAGGCAAACAATACTACTATTGTGTCATTTTTAAGCTTCTTCTTCATCTTCTTCTCTTATATGCAGCACATGGCTTTGGGGTAGCATCATTTGCTGTGGAGCAAGACTGTGCCAAAGATGCAATGCTCTCTGTGGGTAAAGCAATAATTTGTAATTTGTCCATGGTGCCGGCAATAGCTTGCCCACTCTTTGCGAAGGATACCGTGGGATCTTTCACATCCACCAACTCATGTGGACGTTACTTTCCCTCTTAATATAAATTGAAGATAGCCATTTGTATACGTACCACCAACACGAAAGCATTCTGCTCTGGCACATCCACAACGTTGACCTTCCAGGTCACAGCAGAGATCTGAGGAGCATCTGTGTTCCTGCTTATGATGTGCTGCAACACAGCACTCACAAACCTGAGCCATGGATCGTCAGCCGGCAATATGTTTTCTCCGTGCTCCTCCATGAGCTGAAGCAGAGACAAGATGAATGGTTGAAATTGCTCAGTCGAGAAATCTTTACTGCATTTACACATGCAAGTTGCACCTTTGCATAAAGCTGCAGTCGAGGGACATTCAAGGAAGTTATAGATTCGGGACATTCGATGGTGACCGACAGCCGAGATATTTTGCTCATAAAGTTACGTGCATGTTTGGTATCTGCCATTAGTTTAAACAATCCGAAATGTTTTTGGTCGATAGAATATCATGCAAAAGTGTGCCAAGTCGCATCGTTAGGGGTATTAGTAAACTTTGAGCATCGACCTGTCATCACTTTTATGCAAAGAATGTGTTACTCAAAATGAATCCATGAGCACACATTGGTCGTGTATGACGAAGGTGTACCCTCAGTCTGTTCTCGTCAAATGGGTGGCTGACTTTAAACGAGGATGCGAGGCACTTGAAGATGGCCCCAGCCTAAATAGGGTTGGCAGATGCGACCGACCCACAAACTGCTGCCGAGGTCAACACGTTCGTCATGGAGAATCACCGTGTTAAGGTCACAGAAATAACCACAGAACTTGGGAATTTCTCAAAGCGGCGTTTTAACCATTACCCTCAACACTTGGGCATGTCCAATGTCTCAGCAAGATGAGTCCTCCACAAACTCAGCACCGACAATCGGCAACAACGGCTGGCTTGATTTTGTGAACTTCTTGAACTGATCATCGCAGATCCAGCCAACTTTAGCACAAGTCCGGTAACTGATGATAAAGTGTGGCTTCACCACTGGGATCCCGAAGGCAAATTAGAATCCGTGCAATGGAAACACAAGGGATCACTGTGAACGCAACAGATTTCACACCTAAAAGTGATCTGGAAAGATCATGCCTTCAATTTCTCTGATGTCAAGGGAATCCTGCTGATTGACGATATGCCACATGAAACAAAACAAACAAACAAAAAATTCACAAGGGAATACGATTCCAGTGTCATGCAGAAATTGCAGCAGGCCGTCAATGACAAACGCCGAGAGATATGGACCAAAGGTGCGTTCCTCCTAATGTGCCTATGCACGAGTCCCATGTCACGCAGACTGCCATTCCCGACTGGTTTTGAGCAGCTGGATCACCACCTGCACAGCCTGGACCTGCCCCCCGGTAATGATCATCTGTTTCGCCGTTTGAAGTTCCGACGACGTGACCGTCCATTTGCCAACGCAGAACTAAGCGGGATGTGGCTGAACGAGCAATCTGAACACCTCCATTTCTGGAAGACAAATGGAGCAAGTGAGTTTTCTCATTCCTTGGATCGCCACTCGAATCCCACAACCTTGTCTCACCTTCTGAAATGAACCAAACGTGTTGCAAAGTTTGGGATTGTCACACCACAAGCATTCTCAACAGGTTGCTCTGCATAAGCAATGCACCACATCTAACATGATGATGGATTTCTCACAAACACTGAAATTGATAAATAATGTACGTTTTCGAGCAAAACTGCTGTTAGCTTTTCGACTGCAGGACGTCAATTCAAACAGTATTTATCGCAGGTAAGAAAGGGGGGGGGGGGGAGGGACACTCATACGAGATTTACTCTCCTTATGCTCTTCGTACCATTCATAACACCCCCATGTGAGATGCCGTTCAAAGTACTGTCGGCCCTTCACACCCCTGGACTTTTGTCACATTTTGTTGAGTCAATCTTAATATAAAATGGATTAGATTAAAAAGAAAATTTTCACCGATCCACACAAAATACCCCATAGCGACAAAGTGCAAACATTTTTTTAGAAATTTTTACAAATCAATTATAAATGAAATGTTGAAATGACTTGCATCAATAAGTATTCAACCGCTTTACGATGACAATCCAAATTGAGCTCAGGTGCATCCAATGTCCTTTGATCATCCTCGAGATGTCTCCACAAGTTGATTGGAGTCCACGTGTGGCCAATTCAAAATGACTGGACGTGATTTTGAAAGAAACACACCTTTCTATGTGAGGTCCCACAGTTGACAGTGCATGTCAGAGCAGAAACTCCACCAGGAAGTCCAAGGAACTGTCTGTCCATAGAACTCCAAGATAGAATTGTGAGGCAGACATCTGGGGAAGGGTGTAAAACAATTTCGAGAGTGTTGAAAGTTCCCAAGAGCTCAACGAGCTCCATCATTCAGAAATGGAAAGAATATCGAACGACCAAACTACCCAGGGAGGTAAGAAAGAACCCAATAACCACTCTGACAGAACTACAGACTTCCTTGTTTGAGATGGGACAACCTGCTGGAAGGTCAACAGTCTCTGTAGCACTTTACAAATCTAGGCTTTATGGGAGAGTAGCCAGACGGAAGCCACTCCCGACAAAAAGTCACATGACAGCACGCCTGGAGTTTGCAAAAAGGCACGTGAAAGGCTCTGAGAGCAAAAGATTCTGTGATCTGATGAGACGAAAATTGAACTCTTTAGCCTGAATGCAAAGTGCGACGTCTGGCGGAAACCAAGCATAGCTCATCACCCACCTAACACCATCCCTACCGTGAAGCATGGTGGTAGCAGCATCATGCTATGGGGAGGCTTTTCAGCCGTCGGAACTGGGAGAGCTGTCCGAAGGATCCATGAAGCCGATCCTTCTCAGGCGACTTTTTCCAGTTGCCATCTCAAAGTTACCGATTGAGATCTATCCTACTTCAAGAGAGAGGAACTTGTTCTAAAACATGCTCAGTTTGATCATGGCGGTCAGGTCAATCAGCAAAACGAACCTCATCTCTGTGCCTCGTATATGGTTGCTCTGAGAGTTTGACAAGAAAACAAAACAAACCGCACACAACTGTGAAAACTCTGATACTGCCATAATGCAAGGATATTGTTTGTTGCACCTTGGGAGAGATTGTTGCGAAAATGCTGAACATGGTGTCGCTCTCCAATGATACTGTGCGTCGAAGAAGTTGCGACTCAACAGTAGACATCCAACAGCAAGTGAATGCAGAAATTAAAGAAGACCCCCTGGGCATTTTTGCGATTCAACTTGGTGAGTCAACCAACACCTCCAGCTATGCTCAGCTACTGGTCCACACACGGTCCATAAAGGACTCAGTCCTCAAGGAAGTGTTCTTATTTTATCACTCTTTGGGAATCACAATGAAGGGAGAAGACACCTTTGAGGCAGTATCAAACTTCTTTGAACAAGATGGGCTCTCATGGGGAAATGTGGGATGTACGACAGGTAGAGCCCCTGCAATGCTGGGATGTCGTTCTGGATTCCAAGCACTGGTGAAAGTGGCCAACCACAACACAAGCAAGCTACACTGCATGATTCACCGCGATGCATTAGCCACGAAGACTCTGCATATAATGCTCAAAACTGCACCTGATGTCGTGACCATGGTCATCAAATCCACTGTTTTGAACACGAGGACGTTCCACCTCCTATGTCGAGACTTTAACGCTGAGGAAGAGTCGCTCCTTTTAAACATGGAAGTAAGACGGCTTTCAAGAGGTAACGTGATTGCTCGAGCCATGGCACTGAAAGTAGAGATAAAATCATTATTCGACACGAGTGAGAAGGGAGAATCCAAGCAGTTCGTAGACAAACTGTCAGACGAAAGACAGGTGCATCACTAAGCTGGCTTACCTCATGGAAACATTTTCTCACCTCAACACACTCAACAAATCGCTCCAAGGGTCCTCGACTGCTGTGCTTGACTTGGTCGACAAAGTTCAAACTTTGCTGATGAAGCCGCAGCTGTGGCAAGAAAAAGTCAGAGCAGGCGGTTTTAATGTCTTTGAGAATGTGACCGACGGCTTGTCGGCCCTCCATGAAGAGCAAGTGGATGAGATCAGTGTCCTCGTCCAGGACCATCTACTTTGCCTCAATCAGGAGTTGAATTACTGCTTTGCAGACCTTGGTGACTTGGATCGTCAACTCATTCGAAATCCACTCGAGGTGGATCCGAGATCCCTTCCAGATGAATTGCAGGACAAATTTTTCATCCTAGTCAATGACTTCAACGTCAGAGATGCTTTCAAGAGTTTGTCGTTGACAAGATTTTGGTCAACAATGACTTCGTCTTACCCAGCTCTGACAAAGGAATGTGTGAAAAGTCGTCTGGTGTTCCCTTCGACCTCCCTCTGTGAACAGGCTTTTTCCAGGCAACATTTTGAAACATTGAAAGCAGGTACCTTGTCCTTCTCTGCGGGGAGTGGGGATGGATGTGGCCAATGTTGAAAGACCTCAAGGTGCACTGGAAGAAGAAAAATATTGGTAACCCTCGGGACCATGCTATCGGTATAGTTACAGGGGGAAGCTCAATTTTAAAATTCTAGTTTCTGATCAGGATCTTCACCAGAATCGAATCAATGCATCCTTGTCACACACCCAACCTATCCACCACATTTCGTCCAAATCTGTACATCACCTTTTAATATCCTGCTTAGACAGAGAGGGGTGAAAACATAACCTCCATCCACCTGATTGGCGGATCAATTATTGCGGTCATTGCGTTGTCGTGAGTGACTGTGGTGTGTTCTTGTGTTCAGTTACCAAGGTTATCGTGGAGCGCTTGCCAAGTGGCTTCAGCTCTCAAGCAAGGACTCCATTCGAAACCGTTGATAAGGAACGGCTGGCTTAGCAAGTGCGAGCTAGATGCTTGGCAAGCGCTAGTTAACTGCTTGATAAGTGCGAGTTAGCTGCTTGGTAAGCACTCGCTAGTTGCTTGGAAAGTACAAGTTAGCTGCTTGGTAAGCGCGACTTAGCTGCTTGGTAAGCGCGACTTAGCTGCTTGGTAAGCATGAGTGAGCTGTTGGTAAGCGTGAGTTAGCTGCTTGTAAGCGCTAGCTAGCTGCTTGGTAAGCTTGAGTTAGCTCCTTGGTAAGTGCTAGTTAGCTGCTTGGTAAGCGAGAGTTAGCTGCTTGGTAAGCATGAGTTAGCTGCTTGGTAAGCGCTAGCTAGCTGCTTGGTAAGCTTGAGTTAGCTGCTTGGTAAGCTTGAGTTAGCTGCTTGGTAAGCACGAGTTAGCTGCTTGGTAAGCGCAAGCTCGCTGCTTGATAAACGTGAGTTAGCTGCTTGGTAAGCGCGAGTTAGCTGCTTGCAAAGCGCTAACTTGCTGCTTGTTAAACGCGAGTTAGCTGCTTGGTAAGCGCCAGTTAGCTGCTTGGTAAGCGCTAACTAGCTGCTTGGTTAGTGCTAGTTAGCTGCTTGGTAAGTGCTAGTTAGCTGCTTGGTAAGTGAACACACCAGTGAAGTGGACGATGTGTATTTTATCAGTTTATTATTCAAACACCGACGGAACACTCATTGTATAATCACTGCTGAAGAAAGAGGAAGAAGAGCGAATGTCGCACACCTTCCCAACAATACAGAGACCACATGTCGTAGCGGCTGCAAGATTGCCCACACGATGGGACCAGGAAGAGCAGATTGAATGAGCGGAGCAGGAAGGTCTTGACTTTGGTTCGGTTTGACGAACGAAGGTTGCCGGAACGGCTGAGGGGTCCGTACTACACCAGCTGTGTATAAAGAAGCCCCGACGTGCAGCACACGGCGATGTGAACTCACCCGAAGGGCAAAAACAACCGGACGTATCAACAGCTGGCGCTGCATGGCGGAGGGACATAGTCCCTCGTTAATTATTCTTCAACTTCGGAAGGGCGCAAAGAAGTTTCGGGTTACACGTGGACAACAAGTCTTTCCTCGTGTTAATGTTCCATCGACCACGTGTGAAAAACACAAACATCGAAGGGAACGTGTTCACATGGACCGTCTGTGACCTTGAATACGAGAACACCGCCCAGCCAAAAGGGTTTTAAAAATGATCTTTCCAGCCACAAGAAACTTTGTAATCCGTTACATTATAACAACGATGCCTGATCTTTCACAAACTAAAAATACATTGTTGTTTTGAAAATGTTTTTTAAAGGTAAAAAAAAATCTGACGATAAAATTGAGGTGTTTCTCAACATTTTGTTGGCTCGGTTGTTCCTTTTCTCCCATTCTTTGTTGTTGTTGTTCAGAGTAAGAACATTATCTATATATCTATATATTATTTCTGTTTACGTGTGCGCGTAATTTGACGTATCTCCTCCAAAACTGCCGGACGGATTGTCGCCATTTTCGGTACGCAGGTGCTCTGTGGTCTAATGAACAGCATGGGCTTTGTGAGATCGCGCCACACGGACAGCTTTGGGAATTTTTGGCGATGTTCAAATTTTTACATTCGTTTGCACGGCGACGTGTGACGTCACCGCTGAGACGTAATTCCGTCATGACATCACCGGTCAGTCGGTGACGTCATCACGTCTGTCGTCGACAGACCGTCACCGTTGAGAGGCGTAATGCCACTCCTCGAAAACAGCGTCTGCAATGTGAAACCTCTTCTGCACGTGCTGACCTCCTCAGAAGGTGAATTTGACACAAATAATGTAACAAGAAACATTTTGTATTTAAAGTAAAGATTTATTTTTATCGATATATTTCTGCTCCTGTTCAGTCTCGGCCAATATCATGTTAAACTTGCCCCATCAGACGCCAACCTTCCAGTCAGACTCGCGGACTCCATGACCATAAACACATCCCAGGGCCAAACATTTGGTAAACTCGGAATATCCCTCCCAGTCCCCGTGTTCTCCCATGGCCAACTATATGTTGTATTTTCACGTGCAAGAGCTTCCTCCTATATATCTACCAAAGTGGACAATAATTCCTCACAAGGACGAATCAGCAACAAGACCCTCACCCAAAATGTCATCCACAGGGAGGTTCTTGAGAAAACTAAGGACAGGTAACCATAGCGCATCACATCCCTCATGACCCTCCACAGCTCCCATAACATCAACTATTATGTCTCATCCACCTTTTGCCATCCATTCAACTCGGTGAGGAGCACGGGTCTATGCTCGTAATTATTTAATATCCGAGTCACCCACTCCTAAAATCTATATTAATATTTTGGCACGACCCTTTTTTTGTTCCACCATCAGATTTTTGTTACTGCATGAAATGAAACAAGCTTTGACATGTATAGTTATGATTATATATATATATATATTATATATTATATTATATTATATTAATATTTTGGCATGTCCCTTTTTTTGTTCCACCATCAGATTTTTGTTACTGCATGAAATGAAACAAGCTTTGACATGTATAGTTATGATTATATATATATTTTATATATTATATTATATTATATAACATTAATATTTTGGCATGTCCCTTTTTTTGTTCCACCATCAGATTTTTATTACTGCATGAAATGAAACAAGCTTTGACATGTATAGTAATGATATTATTGTCTTCCTAAAGAGGCCCCTCAAAATTCGTTTTGATGATTATGGTCGTTAAACAGTTCATGTTCTGCATTTGCAAAATGGGAGGAATTATTGCACAAAAAAGAAATAAAAATGTTTCCCATTTTTTAAAGGACCACTAAGTTGAGTTCGTAAAACCTTTTGTACAGTATGTTATTATTAATCACTATACGCCAGAGTAAATTGCTCATGTTATTGAGCTGTCAATAAGCTATCAATCATAGACATATAATAAACTCACTTGAGTATTCATATCTCTATTTCAATGCGTAATATCAAGCGGTACCCTCATGATGACCTCATAAAACCGGTCTCGATGTCCGTCCGTCCACATATCTGTTCACAATCAAACCGATCGTGATGCATTTTCAGGCTTTCCGAGAACTTTGGAGAGATTACCTACACTCCCGCACGGTGCTGTTTTTATTATTCCTCCTGCACTTCATTAGAACACAGATCGTGGATGGATGCGCAGATCCCAGGAGAACAACTATTGCTGTACAGAACAATTCATGTTATCGATGGATAAAAATGATATTTAATTGATATTATAATAAATTGTTATTTAAAATATCTTCAAATTTTGTGAGTTTTTAGTTTGTTGTGAAATATTAGGTCCTCGGGTCTTCGCATAGTGGCGTACAGACTTAGGTCGTACTTCTGTTTACTACCGTAGAAACTACTACCGTAGTTTACTACCGTTGTTTACTACTACCGTAGTTTACTACCGTTTACTACCGTTCTGTTTACAGAACCATCCGATCGACATGCTGTTAACAGTTTCAGAATCAGCTAAAATCTACAACATATGAATATGAAGACGAAACTGATATGGCCAGCTAAAATCCACAAGATATGAATATGTACACGAAACTGATCCGGCCTTTTGGATCACTTTAAAGTAGGGTGCCCTGTAATTTTAATGCGCTCTATGGATCCTCCGGAACTCACGAATGGTACACGTTGTGTAGTCACTAAACTACGTGGTAATGTCATCGAAGTGGATCGACTGCGGGACAGTCGAAGGGGAAAACCTGAATGATAATCAATGGATAAAAATGATGTAATATATTGATAAAATACATTCATGCTATCTGTCTTTTACTATATGTTGCCAGTGGCTCCCGTCGATGACGGGCACCTTTACTCGTATATTATATACACTAATGAGTCACGGTGATTTAACGGGTTGTTTGAACTAGGTCACCGTCCAAAGATCCTTTTACAACGATGTGTTCACTTACGAAGCTGCTTGCTTGCGCTTGCTTAGCAAGCCGTTCCTTATCAACGGCTTCAAATGGAGTGCTTGATTGAGTGCTCAGGCGACTTGGCGAGTGAGATGTTTCAGCAGCGTCATGTACTCGATAGAGAGGGACGAAGGTCCTGAAAAGGGAACAACAGGTTTCATTCTGAACATGGGCACAACACAACACAACACAACACAACACAACACAACACAACACAACACAACACAACACAACACGGTTGGGTCACATGACTGTTTTACCACGCCCCGGTGCACTCATGTATGTATTATCATAAACTAATGATACATCTCATTCCCCCCCCTTCTTTTTATTTTATTTTTGGTTCATGAGTCAGTAAGTGACCACTATATTCGTTATTGGTGTGTGTGTGTGTCTGTTCCGAGCAGAGCTCCATGGGTTTTGATCCGATCCTGATAAAATTTGGGTGGGAGGTTTATTTCATGATCTAGTTGTGTTTTCCTGAGAATGGACGTGGTGCTCCCATTATGGGCGGAGCCACGTCCAAAAAACATGTTTTTGGGAGTAGCCGATTTCAACTTCATCTTCTCCGAGGGGGTTTGTCGAATATTGCAGGGGTTTCGGTATTTGGTAAGCCCAATGGCACCTGCGTAGCCCCACGGAACTCAATTTTCATTTTCGTCCCAAGTCAAGGTCACAAGGTCACGAACTTAGAAAATTTCGAATTTTCACAAAAATCATACGACCGCCCAAACTTTGAGAGAGAGAGGATTACAATATCTTTATGCATAATCTTGAGGTCATTCCCCACCTAAAGTCATGAAACCATTTTGCTCTATCTCGAACACCTTGCCCGTGGCGCCACCTTCAAGTTTGTTTTTACGCTGATTTTATCAAAGTATGGATAATCCGAGGAGTGCGAAATGCCATATAGCCTATATGACGTTGTATTGTTCCTGGAATGTTCCAGAGGAAGTTTTGCACCAAAGGTCATAATCCTTGACCTTTGACCTTTAAAGTTCACAAAGGTCAAATTTTCAAAGTTGTGTGAATCAAACCGGGTTTTCGACCTTCTTCGACAAAATATCTCCAATAAGCTATAGCACGTATCCCGTTTCCTTATTTTAATGCCCACAACATTGTTTTGTGACCTTTAAAGGTTATGCAAAGGTCAAATTTTGAAAGTTGTTGAACGAAACTGGGTTTTTGACATTTTGCTCGAACCACATCATGTTGATCATTTTTATAACTTGGTCAAACATTATCACATTGTCTCATCCTTTACTTCTGAAAGAATCAACATCATCAAATACCGCCCGTGAACCATTGCCGTCTCCAGACTTGTTATCTTTATTTTTATTAAACAAAAATTTTTTTTTTTAAACAAATCAAGACCCTCAGGAGGTTTACAGATATACGAGCCGATGTTCTAAGGGCGAGTGGAGGATTGTCCTTGTTTACAACTGCTGTAGGTTTCTCAATAAGGGGTAGTCGGGAAGGAGTTCAGGTGCATTGATGGGTGAAAAGCTTTCATGAGGAAACACCTCAGGTTCAAACGCAGAAAGTGTTGATATAGGAGTGGATGACAAAGGTACTTGAGCCGGTTCAATGTTTGGTTCCCCATGACGTAATGTGAGTTGTTGAACATGTTTTCGTACACATCTACCATCACACAACTGAACAGGAAACATCATTTCACCAATGTTATTGATAATGTTTCCAGATAACCACTTGGTTCAACTTCCGGAGTTCAACACGTGTACAATATCATTGATCTGGAAGTTGAGGTATACAGACGTTTGGTCGTGATTACGTTTCTGTTGATACTTGTTATTCTCGACTTGGAGAGTTTCGTCCGGGTTCACCAATGGTAACCGTGTTGTTCATTCATGACCCATCAGAAGCTTGGCAGGCGAGGGACCGGTGGCTTGACATGGTCTGGTGCGGTCGATGAGCAATACATGAGCTCGACAAGATTGAATGGAGCCTTCCTTGTCACGGCTTCAAACACAGGTGGTGTTGATTCTTGATGATGCTGTTGATTCTTCAAACACAGACCATTCTTGATGATGTGAATAGCACGTTCTGCTTGACCATTGCTGGCAGGTTTGTAGGGGACAGATGTGTAGTGCTGAATGCCATTCATTTTACAAAAGTTCTGAATCTCTGAACTCGCAAATGATGATCCATTATCTGATACAATGGAGTTTGGAATACCATCTTGTGTGAACATGGCATGTGGAGTTTCAATTGTTCCAGCAGAGGATGAGGATGGTACCACGAGAGCTTCAATCCATTTGCAGTGGGCATCAACTACGATAAGGCAAAGCAACCCTTGAAATGGACCAGCATGGTCGATGTGTAGTCTGGACCATGGTTTTGATGGCCACGACCACATGGCCAACGGAGGCAGCGGCGGTGTCTTGGCATGGGCTTGACAAGTGTAACAATGGCGTGCACTGGACTCCATGTCACTGTCTAAACCATGCCACCAAACATGGGTTGGGACCATAGCCTTCATGGTGACTCTGCCTGGATGGGCATTGTAGAGTTCACTGATAATATTTCTGTGGAGTTTCGGTGGAATTATCACTCGGCTACCCCAAAGCGGACAGACTGCATTAACACGGAGCCCATCCTCCCACATGAGGTACGGTTTCACTCCTTCCAGTAGTGATGCCCAATTACCTGACATAACACAGCGTTTAACTTGTGACAAATCTGGATTGCTATTGGTAGCACAAGCAATCTGCTCAGCGGTTACGGGCGCCTCATCGTGAATGACGTTTGCAATGAGATGAATGATATCGTCAGATTGTGGAGGTTCTGGGATGATTAGGGAAGCGGAAAACGACTAGGCACGTTATCACAGTCCATTTCCTTAGCTGGGTGGTAAACCAATGAATAGTCATCACCGTCAAGGGTCAACACCCAACGTTGCACACAACCTAATGATATAGGCAGAATGGCTCTGGTTTCTCCCAAGAGACATAACAAGCATTTGTGATCAGTATTAATGGTAATATTGTTGCGAATCTGGAAGCCTTGAGCACTCAACATACAGGTCCGATAGAATAGTTATATCGGTAAGTATGTGTTTATAGTTAGGGTCCCTGTCCCTCGTTTAATGGGCGAATAAATGTACCTGCGCTGTGAGTTACTTTGATAGTCAGGGTTTTCTTTCATTTTTACACCCCTCATAACTACGACAACGGCAGCATCACCTTCAACTCACTCTGGCCGACGCCATCGCCTATGTGTGTCAGCACGTACGTGGGCGGAGCCCCAGTGACAGGGCAACGAGCGATTGTGCGTGCCAAAACCGTCCAGTGAGGGAGGATGGAGGCGTCCCTCCCCCCCCCCCCGAGACAAGGTGAATAAGGGTGCGGCGTGTTCGGACCACGTAAGCTGGAAATTCAGAGATCCTGCCTCTAACAGAACTGCAAAGGGTGCGCGCCATCTTTCGGAAGGAAACAGAGGAGAGGTTTGGTTGCCAGGACGAGCGCCGAGCAGAGCTGAGGAGGTTGATCGCGGCTCGCCCGTGTCTTGATTTGGCTTGCCTCTTGATGGTGCCCGGTTCGAATCAGCTCGAAGACCACACAAAGTGGACAGGTCCGAAGCAGGCTCTGGTCTTCAGCTCGCCTTTCCCTCCGAGCTGGAGGCCTCAATAAAGGCTGTAGCCACCATTTCGTGTGTGCGTGCGTGCGTGCGTGCGTGCGTGCGTGTGTCGCCAGGCTTGTAAGTCGTTATTGTATTAGTGCTCTTGGCTGTACATAGGTGCTTCTCCATTATTCGGATAACTCTGCCTCTTGCGTGCCCCCCTGCCCCGTTATAAATAAAGCCATGTGTTAAATGTATCAGGTCGTTTTGGTGTTTGTTCTATTGGTTTTAAACGGGGTGTGTTGTAGAATTAGCCAGGCCGTTGTTGCCACTGTAAAGGGACATTTGGACCGACTGAAGCTCGGAGACCATCCGCTCGGGTCGCACACGATTCGAGCACGCTCGCGGCTCGTTCCGTACGAGTGCCGTCGAGGGTGAATTTACCCGGTAGTTTGGACGACGTGGGTATTTAGGTAAGTTGAAATCGGCAATCGACCCCACCCCACGTGGTCAACCGATTGGCGAACTTCGGTCCGATCAGGGACCCGTCGGCTCCGGGGTTATCCGGGGTTACGACCTATAAATTCCGGGTGTTCGTTGGAGCTGACTAGACTGCTCAATCTAGCGGTCGTGCTCGTCGCCAATACCCGGCCTCGTCGCCGATGTCTTACAAAGACATATTGGTGGTGCATCTTTAAGGTGCCCCAGACACACACTAATGCCTCTCGTTCTACTGTTACGAATCTGGCAGCCATGAGTACACAACAGCCAGAGTCCTTATAGATCAGTTATATCGGTAAGTACGTGCTTTTCGTTAGGGTCCCATCCCAAGTCTAATGGGAATTAAATGTACCTACGCTGTGCAGTTATTTTGAAAATCAGGGTTTTCTTTTACATTTTTACATCACTTACAACTACAACATCACTTTCGCTCCATCCTGACATCATAACTCTCGCGGTGGGCAGAGTTCAAGAAGGAATTGGCGTCTCGCCCAATCAGAGAGATGCGAGCGAGTTTGCTGTCGGTCGGCCAATGAGAGCAAACGCAGGACAATGTTACTCTTCCTGTTTGAGGGGCGGTCCGCCGTGACGCTTGCCACTCCCCCCCCCTCCCGGTTCAATCAGCGGACTTGGCACCCCTTTTGGCCAATCACGGGGGCGACGAGCGCATTTGCATGCCAAAACCGTCCAATGAGGGAGAGCGGGTCGGAGGAGGCGGCTCCTCCCTTCTGCAGAAGGAGTGAATAATTGTTTGGCACGATCCGATTGGTGAGGAGAGTTGGTTTTGGTCTGCCGGATCGCCTGGCCTCGCCTGCTGGCGCTCGCTGCCTCGTCCGCGCTCACACTGGTTGGCGTCCACCCTTTCCTCTCTGTCCCAGGTATTTGGAGTGGCATCGTGGTTGTAGGTTCGAGTTCCGCCAGTCCCAGACGTCGAAGACCACAGGAGATGGACAGGTCCAAGATAGCTCTGGTTTCCAGCTCATCTTCCCTCGAGCTGGGAACCTTCAATAAAGATCCTACGGTGTCCATTTCTTTGGGTGTGTGTCTGTGTGCGGGCCTGTCTTGTCAAGTAGAATTGTAAAGTGCTTGTGCTTGAACATTATTTGCATTTCTTATAGACGCGATAACTCTGCTGTTGTGTACTTCCCCCTCCCCGATTATAACAAATAAATATCCCTTTTGTTGAATGTATCAGCTCGTTTATGTGCTTGTTTCATTGGCTTAGCATGGTGCGTGTTGGGAAATTGGGAAACGGCAAATTGTTCATTCGGTCCGGCGCGGCTCTGGTAACTCCGCTCGATTACACCGGATCCGAGCCGTAACCCGCGACTCGGATCAGACAGAGTCGGCCGAGGGTGTGGTTTCCCCACTAGTTGGATGGTGTGAGTACTTAGGTAAATTGGAGTTGAACAAGTGGACCCTACCTCACACTGTCGAAATATTGGTGACCACGGTCCTGTAAGGGACCCGTGCCTTTCAGAGTTCTCCGAGAAGCACGATCTAGATTCCGGGTGTTCAGTGGAGCCGACTCTGCTGCTCCACCTCCCGGTCGTGCTCCCCGCCGACACCCGGCTCTACAACACTACTTGAGCATTGCGAAATTCTGTCTCAAATGAGGTTTGTGATGCATACGCAACAGGCTGGTGATTACCGGTTCCATTTGTTTGTATCAATGCACCCCCAATGCCATATGAAGAGCTATCACAACTGAGTGCAAGTTCCTTGGATGGGTCGTAATGGACAAGTAACGGCGAGGAGGACAGCATGGTTTTAGCGGCCTTGAATGCTCTTGTTTGGGCAGCTTCCCATTTCCAGGCAACGCCTTTCCAGAGGAGAAGATGCAGAGGCTCGACGGTTGTGCTTAGTTGAGGCAGGAAATTACCAAAGTTCGAAATTACCAAAGTAAGTCAACATACCCAGGAATGCACGAAGTTCTGAAATGTTTTGTGGCCTTGGTGCATTCGCAGTTGCTTCAACTTTGCTCGGAGAGGACAGAATGCCTTGACAGGAGATTTGATGACCCAGGTATTCAACTTTAAGTGCCATAATGGAACACTTCTCATGCCTTCGGCGTAACCGAGCTTGTGGCAGCCGATTGGGGACTCAGTTTAGGTTCTCGAGTTGTTCACTTTGTGACTTGCCAGTAACTAGTTTGTCAGCCTGGAATATGATTGTCTTTGGTACACTTTTCAATAATGTCTCCATCTTGCGTTGGAAGATTGGTGCAGCAGAGCGTATGCCTAATGGGCATCTGTTGTACAGGGAGAGTCCTCGATGAGTGTTGATGCATGTTTTGGGCTTTGAATCATCATTCAGTTCCATTTGAGCATCATAGGCATTGGTCAAGTCAAGCTTGGTGAATGTCTGGCCACTCATGAGAGTGGTGAACAGATCATCTGCTTTGGACAAAGGGTCGCCATCCAACTTTGAATAGTGGCTGATCATCCTTTTGTAATCCCCACAAATGCGCACTGTTCCATCTGCTTTGAGTATTGGAATGATAGGTGCTGCCCAGTCAGAGTACTCGACGAATGAGATGATGCCCTCACTCTGCAGGCGGTCAAGCTCACATTCGATCATTGATCACATCATGTCGGGCACAGGTCGAGCCTTATGGAACAATGGCTGAGCATCTGCAGAAACATGAATCCTCATTTTGGGCTCTGCAAAGGTGCTAACACCATAGCTGAACAGGCCAGGGCACTTGTTAAGCACAGTATCGCATCCAGCATCAGAGTTGGAGACTGTTTAAGTCACTCCAATTAAGTCTGATTATTCGTAACCAATCTCGGCCGAAGAGGGTTGATCCTTCTCCATACACAGTCAGTCGTGGTGGGACATGAGTGCTGTTTGCATATCCGACAGTTACTTTTGCTGAGCCAACTTAGTACACGCTTAGGGCCAAATTTAGTACACGCTGGGCCCGAGGCAAATGTTACGAGGTTGGGCCCGATTATTACTTTTTTTTTTAACTGATTTCCGATTCCGACCAACACAAAAAAACGATAAAACAAGCATACTTAGGTAAGATATAGTTGACATTTGTACAAAAGGTTGATTTTTCTTTTCATTTACTGAGAGCAGAAATCAGCTCCTGCTAAGAAAGAAACTCGTGTTAATATTATTGGCCAATCTGTGGAGTCCTTTCAGAGAGCCAATGGTGTTACAGATACAGAGAGATCCCAGAGCTCATCTAACTCGACACATTGAGCTCGAGGTACCCTTTCCATGCAAGACGTTATATTTTAATTCAGGCATCACACAACATGTCGATATTTAACAGCGACATTTATTTCACACCAACACGACAGTTGAATGAATTGACAAGAGGAAAGGCTGTGCCATAGCTGGAAAAAAAACATACAATTTCTGTACGACACCAAAGAAATTGAAAATCCTGAATAAATAGTATAAACTTGGGGCAAACCGTACGATTTGACACGTAAGTGACACTGACAACGTCGTGCTACCCACTGCCATCTTGACTGATGTAGCATTAAGACATCAAGTGTCAAAATCACGAAAGTTCGTAATCGGTGGCAGGAAGAATTAATGTGCAGATTGTGCCTTGTTTCATTTGAATATCTTTACCTACTTTGGAGAAAATGAATAAAAGGCATTACTCTTCAACACACCATTGTTGAATAGACTTTATTGTTAACAACGTAAAATATATTCATCGGCCCTGAAATTTTGAGTAGGCCTCAACTACCCAGAGTTACAGCTGAAGCTCAATAGCCATCAACTTTGCAGCAGATTCCACAACTGTCGACATTCGCAACCCACATCCAGGCTCGCTACGCCAGTCCAATTCTTTTTCGGAACTCGCATTGTGGAAGCAAACAGCCTGCGATTGCTGGCGCTCCCAGCACCTCTTTCTGAGTCCGTCGAGTTATTTTGTGGTCCTTCAATATACTCAGATATGTTTTACAATTTGGAGATTTACAGTTGTATAAAAACTTTCATTCTATATTTATAACATCGAAACTAATTTTACGGATGAATATAGCCTTCACTTCCTGAAAGGGGGGGACAAAACAAAATGAAAGACGTGTGTAAATGTCACCCCTTGTCACCTCCATCACCCGCACCCCCCGCCCACACACACACACACACACACACACACACACACACACACACACACACACACACACACACACACACACACACACACACACACACACACACACACACACACACACTATCAAAACAATTTCCAGGCATCATTGACTGTGTCGACTTTACTGAAGAAAAGATGAATAAAGAAAATTATGCTGAATGTGATGTCTGTGAAGGAAAATCGTGCAGAAATGTTTCCTTTAAATGGGGATTCATGGTCAGGTTTTCAGCCAAACCCGAGAAGGTGTTTGGTTGGACTCAAACTGGACCATACCCCAGAATATTTTGTGTTGTGTCCATTGAATGAGATTTCATTCAATGAAAAATATTCAAGGAGACTGGAAGATATGATGTTTCGTAGCAAGAAGCGTTATTTTAAAACACTACATGTACAAATGTTACCCGATTTTCTTTATCTTCTTGGACCTTTCATTTTGACAGTGCAGCCTCATGAGTGTGCGAAAGTCTGAAGCCTCGGCCTTGCGTCAGGTGTGCTTGAATCTTCTTCATTTATTTGATATTTTCCGGATGTAAATGAACACTCGTTTTACTCTACTCGTGTTACACATTATGTGCATCAAATTTTTATCTCCCTGTGCCTGATATTTATTGTTATTTTAAAAAAAGTTTCTGTGCACCACCCTTGAGGCCCGGTTGCAAGTCACCGTCTACATTTTATGACTCTGTTATGAAAAATAGACCAAAGTGAACACACACTCATGTTAAAAGATTGGCCGTAAATCGTTCTTGTGAAGGGAGACAGACAAATACACACTGTGTTTTATATGGGTAGATTGATTTATTGATGAGTTTGCAATTTCAGAAATACAACATTCAGTTCAGTAAAGGTCAATATTCATAATGCTTTGGTGAACAGTTTGTGTGAATGGCGATTAAGGATGGTCGATATCTTGAAAGGGAGGTGGAGATGAAAATATGGAAATGATAAAATGAAAGGATGAATAAAATCAGCTGATATAATGATGGAGGTGTTGGATGAAGACAATCCTGTTGAAGAGCATTACGACAAGACAGAGAACATTCAAATGAATATATGAGTTCTGGGACAACCCAATTTAACATTGAAGTCAATGGGGAATATGGAAAAACTATGTGATCACCCTCCAAAAATATCGTGTCAATTTCTCCCACTTTCAAGTAAGCCGGATGGATATTAATTCAATTACTTATTCACAAATATTAAGATGATATTTTATTATTTTATCAAGTAAGTAGCCCTATTTGTTGGTTGAATAATATAAATAATTCTCATCCTCAATAGCCACTCCAACACACAACCCACCCCATGCACACCCTTCCATCCCTTCGTCACACAACCTCTCGATTGGAGTTCTGGTGTAAAAAGTGTGAAACATATTTATTGACTATATCCCACCACACTTCCAAATCGACAGCACCAAAATTAATTCCATAAAATTGTCTGAAAAGAAAATAATTAATTTCATCTCTGTTCCATTTTTCTTGCTTGATTATTAATTAATATTCGAGCAAATACAACCTGTCACTTCAAGGGAGAGAGAGAGAGAGAGGAAAGCGGTGGGGGGGGGGGGAGAGAAGAAAGAGGTTGGTAGGAGAGAGCAAACAAGGACAAATGTGTCCAAGAGCCTCATCATTCCACCAGTCAATAAAGGTTTTGTCTTCACCAGAAGAAGAACAACAACAAGAAGAAGAACAACGCAGAGCTCTCTTAGAGCCAGCATTCGCAATGCGAGACGCGGCTAATAAGGCCAAAGCGCTGTGATATTAACCCCCCGGGGATCTTTGACTGGTCGAAGGTTAAACATGACCATCACCGCCGTGCCTCAACACAGAGCACCAATTCCTGTGTGTTTTGTATTTTCCGGCGATGGCCCCGCTTCACACAGGGGTGACAAAGGTTTCATTGGCTCATATTGTGTCCTCCTGAACCAGATAATATGGAGAACCGACTAAAGTACAACACAATGACTGCAGTCAGTCATGATGATAAGGGTCCTGTTCCTGCTGGAATCCCTCAACAACGTGCTGTTCCTGTTGTTGTTGCTGCTGCAGTCAGTCATCACAGCGAGGCTTCTGTTCCTATGGGAACCCCTCAACAATGTGCTGTTTCTGTTGTTGCTGCTGCAGTCAGTCATCACAGCGAGGCTTCTGCTTCTTTTGGGGGATTTTTTCATGATGTGTTATATTTTTGCATTTTGTATTAAAAAAAAAATTCTGTATTTTGTACAGGGTGTCACAAAAGTCACCTCAGGATTTAGAAATGAAATAACATTTGTTTTTTAATAATTTATTATTATTTTTCTACCAAAAGAAAATTTACAAAATGGAGATAAATTTGCTTTATTTATGAAAAATGATGGAGCTTAGAGTTGTATAAAAGTTGCCTAAAAAGGCAACACATCTTGAGTTTAACGATTTTGTCACTTGGAAATACATTTTCTCTTGCGTTTGAGTGTGCCCATCTTCTTGGGAAGTCACATTCCCCTCGCTCACATCGTCGAGCTCAGTCACTCAGCCTTTCCTGTCCCGCAAGCCAGGTGGCTTCATTGTGGTTGTACAGCTTTGGACCTGGTCGAGGTTCCAGTAGGCCCGTAGGCCGATAGAAGATAAAGCTACCCGTTGGGCTGCAGGGCTGATTTTCAACAACCAATTTCTGGAACAGAGCAGATGGGCGAAATGGAATGACAATTCTCGTGAACATTTTGTCACTTGGAAAGACATTTTCTCTTGCGTTCGAGTGTGCCCATCCAGGGAAGTCACATTCCCCTCGCTCACATCGTCGAGCTCAGTCACTAAGCCTTTCCTGTCCCGCAAGCCAGGTGGCTTCATTGTGGTTGTACAGCTTTGGACCTGGTCGAGGTTCCAGTAGGCCCGTAGGCCGATAGAAGATAAAGCTACCCGTTGGGCTGCATGGCTGATTTTCAACAACCAATTTCGGGAACAGAGCAGATGGACAAAATGGAATGACAATTCTCGTGAACATGAACACAATCATTACGTTGATTTATGGATTTCCAAGTTCTGGTTCTATCTCGTAAGAGTCGTAGGACTCAATTTCAAAACCTAAATAGGAGGATCAACTCTATTTTCGGCTTCACGGAGACGGGCTCTTTCGACAGCATTTTCCATAACAGCGGGCACTAACTCTGGCTGCAGCCCTCGAATTTCTGGACAGCTGTTGTCGTTGAGCTGCTGAATTGTATGGGGCTCATTGATGTATACATCCTCCTTTATTCCTGACCCATATTGCTGAAAACGTTGAATCAACCGATGAATCATGAAATCTGAAGGTGGTTTTCTGGCATTGAAGTGTCGGCAGTCTGCTCTTTGGGTGAGAATAATTGATCAAAGAAATTTAAAATAAAATTCCACGATTTTGGTTCTTTGTTCAGGTGTGAATTTTCCATGGGTAATTTCCAAATGTTAATCCAAATTCTGAAATGAAAAAAAAAACAAATTATTAACAAACATAAATGTTATTTAATTTCTAAATCCCGAGTTGACTTTTGGGACACCCTGTATAAGTTTTTATTTTTGTGTTTTGTATGTTGTTTTTTTTTTGTATTTTGTATAAGTAGTTTTCTTGGGGGGAAGGGTGGATTTTGGAGAGGTTTTTTTTTTGCATTTTGTATCAATAGTTCCCCCCCACAACCCCCCATTTTGTATCAATAGTTCCCCCCCCGCAACCCCCCATTTTGTATCAATAGTTCCCCCACCCCCATTTTGTATCAATTGTTCCCCCACCCCCATTTTGTATCAATTGTTCCCCCACCCCCATTTTGTATGAATAGTTTTTTATTTTTTTTTTGTATTTTGAATAAGTAGTTTTTTTTTTTTTTTTGCATTTTGTACAAGTAGCTTCTTCTTATTCAAAAAGTAGCTTTCGGAAGAGCAAGTTGAGCGAATGGATCAGCCAAAACCATTACAAGGGTGTGTAATAGACAAATCCAAGAAGCCAAACACGCATGCATGTGGTGGGCAGGGTGGACAAGTTGCTGCTGGATATTTCCTGCTGACACCATGGTGTTTCTGGTCAAAATTCTAGCACTTTTGTTTGCTGCGTGCTTTTTTTGCTTCACTTGTTCAATGAAGAAGAGTTTTTCCTTTTTTTTCATCAGCTGTTCTTGTTGCTGCTTCAGCCGTTACTCTTCTTTCCAATTATGACACCACTCGGGTACATTCTGCTCACGTTCTTGCTGTTGATTCAGTTTCAAAGTCGATCAAGATCATGACATCAGCTGAAAGGGAAGAAGGAAAAAGTGAAAGATAACGTTGGAGTGTAAATGTGTTTGTACAGTCACAAAGTCTCGCACGTTGGTCGCTGCAGCAAACACCGAGTGTTGATTGCTCCAGTTGCTTTCACAAGTGACAGACCTGAATGGCATTGATATTATATGGATTAGGGAGAAACCTCACCTGCCTGATGTATTCAATTGAATTATTAAAAACTCTTCACTCAGTATTATTAAGTTGTCATCATGATATTTTGAATAAGGAAGTGACAGATTGAAAAACTTGGACTCAAAAAGTGTGCAAATAATTAAATAATGTGATTCGAGTGTAAATGGTACCTGTCGTAAAGGAGATTGTTTTTTATTTGAAAATTTTTGGATCAGCTATTTGTAATAGTTTGATATTTCTTCTCATATTCCTGGAGCACTGAAATGTGGGAGCGAATGAATCAGGACCAAACATCGGATCTTCTTCCTCAGCAGGTATTACAATAACGTCTTCTGCACGCATCAACAAAAGGAAGTCAAAAACACCCAATTGCACTGTCATCAGAATCTCTGTCATTATCATGCCTTTCAACACAACACGGTGGTAGTACCACAAGAGTGGTAGGCTCTTGACAGAGGAGTCTGAAGTGAAGGCCCGCTGGGCCGGTTACTTTGAGCGGTTGTACCAGGCTGATCCCCCAGCTGTCGAATTGGATGTCAAGGGTGTTACAATCCCTGTTGCTGACCCTCGAATCAACTGTGGTCCACCATCGCTTGTGGAAACACGGGCTGCGGTGAACCAGTTGAAACGGGGCAAAGCTCCAGGGATCTGTGACATCCATGCTGAACTTCTCAAGGCTGGTGGAAATGCTGCACTCGTGTCGTTGCATGCAGTTTTGTGCTCTGCCTGGAACACAGGCATCATCCCAACTGACTGGAAGAGGGGCCTTGTTGTCCCTCTCTGGAAAGGGAAGGGTGATCGCCAAGACTGCAACAACTACCGAGGGGTGACGCTGCTCTCAGTGCCGGGCAAGGTCTTTGCTCGGATAATTCTTGATAGGGTTCGCCACCATCTGCTTGAGCACCAGCGTCCAGAGCAGTCAGGCTTTACACCAAAGAGGTCAACGATTGACCGTATCCTTGCACTTCGTGTCCTCACCGAACGCAGACGAGAGTTTCGGCAGGGGCTGCTTGCAGCCTATGTTGATCTCTGTAAAGCGTTCGATTCAGTGAATCGGGATGTCCTCTGGAGGATTCTTGGTCTTCGTGGGGTGCCACCGAAACTGATCGATCTGATGTCTGAACTCTACTCTGGTACTGAGAGTGCTGTGAAGTGTGGTGGTACCATCTCTGACTTATTTCCAGTTGTTACTGGAGTTCGTCAGGGATGTGTACTTGCCCCCACACTTTTCAGCACTTGTATGGACTGGATTTTTGGGAGGATGTCGGAGAGATCAAGTTGCGGTGCATCGTTTGGCAATGTCAAGATCTCGGACCTTGATTTTGCAGATGATGCAGTCATCTTTGCGGAGACTTAAGACATCCTCTTGGGGGCCCTGGAGGTGCTGAATGAGGAGTCGGAGCCGTTGGGATTACGGATTTCTTGGGTCAAAACTAAGATCCAGGCTTTCGGTGACATCTTGGATGCTGCTGTCCTGTCTGTGTCTGTTTGTGGTGAGGATGTTGAGGTCGTGGATAGATTCACTTACCTTGGCAGTGATATTCATGTCTCCGCAGGTTGTGAGCCGGAGGTCAATAGACATCTGGGTCGGGCCTGGGGAGTCATGGATTCACTGGATCATGGGGTGTGGCGCTGCCGGTACCTGTGCGGAAGGACGAAAGTCCGAGTCTTCAGGTCCTTGGTACTTCCAGTCTTGCTCTATGGGTGCGAGACTTGGACTTTGACCAAGGATCTGAGACGGAGACTTAATTCCTTTGGTACCGGGTCTCTTCGGAGAATCCTTGGCTATCGCTGGTCGGATTTTGTGTCCAACGAGCGGTTGCTGAGAGAGACTCGGATGAGATTTGTTACCTGCATAGTCCGTGAGCGTCAGCTGCGGCTGTATGGACATGTGGCTCGTTTTCCTGACGCTGATCCTGCTCACCAGATTCTCTCAGCGAGGGAGTCTCATGAGTGGAGGAGGCCAGTGGGCCGACCACGTGCCTCATGGTTGCAGCAGGTTGACCATCATCTCAAGGAGATGGGGATGGGCCTGGCATCTGCCTGGGGGATGGCCAGACGGAGGCCCCTGGAGTACCGGCGGAAAGTGGACGCAGCGACGCGCTGTTCTGGCACATCCCATACCTGACCTGACCAACACAACACGGGAATGAAGAGAATAGCTCCCTACGTATATTTACATCTCTCTCTCTCTCCTTTCCCTCTCCATCGAACCATGATGATCTGCTTTGTGGAAGGCAGCTCGAGTCATCCAAAGCTGATTGAAAGTGAGATTGTAAATATATGGTTTTTCAAACAATTAGTTTTCATGATCATCCAGGTGTACACAATGACTTCTGTAGGGATAAATTTATCGTCATGCCAGACTTCCACCAATTGGAAGATTTGTTTGGAGATTATCGGGTTTTGAGTGCGGTAAAATATTCGTCTGTTCTCAACACTTCTGACGCACAGAAAAATGGGACATGATGCAGGTGAAGAACATGAAGTTCAGACAAAGTTAGGAATCATTAGTTATGCAAGGCAGGAATCTTGGCAACTTACGATCCAACCGACGTGATGATTTCAGATGAGGGGGTGGAGGACGGAATCCGCAATGCTTTTGAGCGGCCTTTGAAAAAACAATAGAAATATGAAAGATTAAATGCATTGATATCTTCATCAGTTTGATAAGTCATTCAGGAAAGGGCACAAAAGCAAATTCACTGAAGGAACAGGTGATCGAGTAAAAACTGAATTTGGTTATTTCATTCAATTGATGGGAGTTCCACTTCTTGTAATTTATCCTTCATCGTGATGGCCATGCCAATTAGTTACCTTTTACTCCAAAATTATAATTACAATTATCTCCAGAATTAAGGATCTCCTTCTTCATCAAAGGAAGTATTAACAACAGAGTCTTGAGAAGATGAAGCACCAACATATCTTGCAACTTAACATATTGATCTTGGGGCTGGCTGTGTTTGCACCCAATATGTTCAAACCAACTTATCCAAAGTATTGAAGAGTGCTTACCTGTTGAATTTCCTGCATATGGTGCAGTGGCCCCTTGACAACACGCTGTTTCTATTGTTCTGTTTCTGCTGTTGCAAGCAATCATCATGATGAGGTTTCTGTTCCTGGTGGACCTTCTCAAAGACTTGCTGTTGTGGATGCTGCTGCCATTCTTGACGGTGAAGCTTGCATTCCTGGGGGAACCTCTGAAAACCATGCTGTTTTTGTTGTTGATGCTTCTGCCAATCCTGACAGTGAGGCTTCTGTTCCTGTGTGAACCCCTTAATAATGTGTTGTTTCTGTTGTTGCTGCTGCAGTAAGTCATCACAGTGAGGCTTCTGTTTCTTGTTGGGGTATTTTTGTATTCTGCATCAACAGTTTTTTTGTGTTCTCCATCAACAGTTTTTTTTTTGTATTCTGCATCAACAGTTTTTTGTTGTTGTATTTTGTATGTCGTTTTTTATTGTATGTGTATTTTTGGGGGGGATTTTGTATGAGTTGTTTTTTTGGGAGGGGGCATTTTGTATCGTTTTGGGTTTTTTGGGGAATTTTGTATCAATAGTTTTTTTGTTTTATTTTGTATCAGTAATTTTTTTGTCTGAAATTTTTGTTGGGGAGGGGGAATTTGTGTGGTTTTTTTTTGTTTTTGTTTTTTTGGAATTTGTGTCGTTTTTTTTTTTTTTTTTTTTGCTTTTTGGGGGAATTTGTGTTTTTTTTTCATTTTGTACAAGTAGCTTGTTGTTATTCAAAAAGTAGCTTCCAGAAGAGCTCGTGGAGCGAATGGATCAGAATGTAATCGACAAATCCAGGAAGCCAAACACGCATGCATGTGGTGGGCAAGTTGGACGACTTGCTGCTGCATGTGTCCTGCTGACACAAAGGTGTCTGCTTCAACTGTTCTATGAAGAAGAGTTTTCTTTTTATTTCATCAGCTGTTCTTATTGCTGCTTCAGCCATTGCTCTTCTTTCCAATTGTGACACCACTCAGTGACATTCTGCTCATGTTGTTCCTGTTGATTCAGTTTCAAAGTCGATCAAGAAGATGACAACAGCTGAAAGGGAAGGAGGAAAGAGTGAAAGATAACGTTGGAGTGTAAATATGTTTGTACAAAGTCACGCACGTTGGTAGCTGCAGCAAACACCGAGGGTTGATTGCTCCAGTTCCCTTCACGTGTGACAGATGTGAATGGCATTGATTATATAGATTAGGGAGAGACCTCACCTGCCTGATGTATTCACTTGAATTATTAAAAACTCTTCACTCAGTATTATTAAGTTCTCACTATGATATTTTGAATAAGGAAGTGACAGATTGAATAACTTGGACACACAAAGTGTGCAAATAATTACATAATGTCATTCGAGTGTTAATGGTACCTGTCGTTCTGGAGATTGGTTTTCATTTCAAAAATTTTGGATCAGCCATTTGAAATAGTTTGATATTTCTTCTCATATTCTTGGAGCACTTAAACGTGGGAGCGAGTGGATCAGGTCCAAACATTGCATCTTCTTCTCCAGCAGGTATTACAATAACGTCTTCTGCACACAACAAAAAAAGTCAAAAATACTCAACAGCACTATCATCATAATCTCTGTCATCATACCTTTCAACACAACACCGGAACGAATAGAAAAGGAGGAGAGGAGATTGGGACGATACTCTGTACATAGCGTTGATGCTGCTTAAGCAGTCTCCTTGGCAATTGGGCACAATCCTTGATCGGTCGCCACTCCGACACAGTATACCAGCATGCTGGCACTCATTTTGCCGACCTCGGAAGGATGACAGGCCGAGTTAACCCCACCTGGTATTAATTCAACAGCTTAGCAGGATTTGAACTCAGGATTCGAGGATCCAAAGACGACCACCCCAACCATTAAGCCAACATCAGGCATCGAATGAATAGAATTTCCACCTATTTACATCTCTCTCCTTTCCCGCTCCATCGAACCATGATGATTTGCTTTGTGGAAGGCAGCTCGAGTCATCCCAAGCTGATTGAAAGTGAGATTGTAAATATATGGTTTTTCAAACAATCAGTCTTTATGATCATCCTTGTGTACACAATGCCTTCCGTATAGATAAATTAATAGTCATGCCAGACTTCAACCAATTTTAAGATTTGTTTGGAGCTTATCTGGTTTTGAGTGCATTAAAATATTCGTCTGTTCTCAACACTTCTGACGTACAGAAAAATGGGACACGATGCAGGTGAAGAACATGTAGTTCATACAAAGTTAGGAATGATTAGTAATGCAAGGCAGGAATCTTGGCAACTTACGATCCAACCGACGTGATGATTTCAGATGAGGGGGTGGAGGAGGGAATCCACAACGCTTGCGAGGTGCCTTTGAAAAAACACAATGGAAATATGAAAGATTAAATATATTGATATCTTCTTCAGTTTGATAACTCATTCAGGAAAGGGCACAAAAGCAAATGCACTGAAGGAACAGGTAATCGAGGAAAAGGTGAATTTGGTTATTTCATTCAATTGAGGGGAGTTACACTTCCTGTTATTTATCCTGCATGGTGATGGCCATGCCAATTAGTCACCTTTTACTCCAAAATTATAATTACAATCATCTCCAGAATTAAGGATCTCCTTCTTCATCAAAGGAAGTATTAACAACAGTCTTGAGAAGATGAAGCACCAACATATCTTGCAACTTAACATATTGATCTTGGAGCGAGCTGTGTTTGCACCCAATATGGTGATCCCAACTTTTTCAAAGTATTGAAGAGTGCTTACCTGTTGAATATCTTGCAGATGGTGCAGTGGCGCTTCGACAACATGCGGTTTCTCTTGTTCCTTTTTCTGCTGTTGCAAGCAATCATCATGGTGAGGTTTCTGTTCCAGGTGGAACTTCTCAAAGACTTGCTGTTGTGGATGCTGCCGCCAGTCATTACGGTGAGGCTTGAATTCCTGGTGGAACCTCTGAAAACCGTGCTGTTGTTGTTGACGATGCTGTTGCCAGTCATTATGGTGAGGCCTGAATTCCTGTTGGTACATCTGAAAACTGTGCTGTTTCTGTTTTTGATGCTGCTGCCAGTCATAATGATAAGGCTTGTGTTCCCGGTGACGCTCCTCAAAACTGTCCTGTTTTTGTTTTTGATGCTGCCACCAGTGATTACGGTGAGGCTTCTGTCCCTGATAGAAGCTCTCAAAACCATGCGGTTGTTCTCCCTGTTCTTGCTGTCTCTGTTCTTCTCTCTGTTCTTGCCATCTCTGTTCTCGCCGTCTCTGGACTTCTTCCTGTCCTCGCTGTCTCTGTTCCTCCTGTTCTCGTCGTCTCTGTTCTTCTTGCGGTTCTCTCCTCTGTTCTTCTGGCTGTTGTCTCCATTGTGCATTTCTTTTAATTTCCAACTTTTTCTCTCTTTGCTTTTGTAATTTTTGCTTTCTCTTTTCTTCCCTTCTTTCCTTCAAATCTTCTTCTATTTTCCACAGTTCTTCCAGTTCTCGCCGTCTCTGTTCTTCTACCTGTTCTCGCCGTCTCTGTTCTTCTCCCTGTTGTCCCTGTCTCTGTTCTTCATCCGATTCTATCCATCTCTGTTGTTCTTCCTGCTCTTGCTGTCTCTGTTCTTCTTCCTGTTCTCGCTGTCTCTGAGCTTCTTCCTGTTCTCGCTGTCTCTGTTCTTCTTCCTGCTCTCGCTGTCTCTGTTCGCGCTGTCTCTGTTCTTCTTCCTGTTCTCGCTGTCTCTGTTCTCGTCGTCTGTGTTCTTCTCCCTGTTCTCGTCGTCTCTGTCCTTGCTGTTCTCTCCTCTGTACTTCTTGCTGTTGTCTCCATTGTGTATTTCTATTAATTTCCTCCTTTTTCTCTCTTTGCTTTTGTAATTTTTGCTTTCTCTTTTCTTTCCTTCTTTCCTTCAAATCTTCTTCTATTTTCCACAGTTCTTCCAGTTCTCGCCGACTCTGTTCTTCTACCTGTTCTCGCTGTCTCTGTTCTTCTTCCTGTTCTCGCTGTCTCTGTTCTTCTACTTCCTGTTCTCGCTGTCTCTGTTTTTCTTCTTCCTGTTCTCGCTTTCTCTGTTCTTCTTGCTGCTCTCGCTGTCTCTGTTCTTCCTGTTCTCGCTGTCTCTGTTCTTCTTCCTGTTCTCTCCTCTGTTGTTCTTGCTGTTGGCGCCATTGTGTATTTCTTTTAATTTCCAACTTTTTCTCTCTTTGCTTTTGTAATTTTTGCTTTCTCTTTTCTTCCCTTCTTTCCTTCAAATCTTCTTCGATTTTCCACAGTTCTTCCAGTTCTCGCCGTCTCTGTTCTTCTACCTGTTCTCGCCGTCTTTGTTCTTCTTTATGTTGTCCCTGTCTCTGTTCTTCATCCGGTTCTATCCATCCCTGTTGTTCTTCCTGTTCTTGCTGTCTCTGTTCTTCTTCCTGTTCTCGCTGTCTCTGTTCTTCTTCCTGTTCTCGCTGTCTCTGTTCTTCTTCCTGTTCTCGCTGTCTCTGTTCTTCTTCCTGTTCTCGCTGTCTCTGTTCTTCTTCCTGTTCTCGCTGTCTCTGTTCTTCCTGTTCTCGCTGTCTTTGTTCTTGTCGTCTCTCTTCTTCTACCTGTTCTCTCCTCTGTTCTTCTTGTTGTTGTCTCCATTGTGTGTTTCTTTTAATTTCCTCCTTTTTCTCTTTTTGCTTTTGTAATTTTTGCTTTCTCTTTTCTTTCCTTCTTTCCTTCAAATCTTCTTCTATTTTCCATAGTTCTTCCAGTTCTCGCTGTCTCTGTTCTTCCTGTTCTCGCTGTCTCTGTTCTTCCTGTTCTCGCTGTCTTTGTTCTTCCTGTTCTCGCTGTCTCTGTTCTTCCAGTTCTCGCTGTCTCTGTTCTTCCAGTTCTCGCTGTCTCTGTTCTTCCAGTTCTCGCTGTCTCTGTTCTTCCTGTTCTCGCTGTCTCTGTTCTTCCTGTTCTCGCTGTCTCTGTTCTTCTTCCTGTTCTCGCTGTCTCTTTTCTTCCTGTTCTCGCTGTCTCTTTTCTTCCTGTTCTCGCTGTCTCTGTTCTTCCTGTTCTCGCTGTCTCTGTTCTTCCAGTTCTCGCTGTCTCTGTTCTTCCAGTTCTCGCTGACTCTGTTCTTCTTCCTGTTCTCGCTGTCTCTGTTCTTCCTGTTCTCGCTGTCTCTGTTCTTCTTCCTGTTCTCGCTGTCTCTGTTCTTCTTCCTGTTCTCGCTGTCTCTGTTCTTCTTCCTGTTCTCGCTGTCTCTGTTCTTGTCGTCTCTCTTCTTCTTCCTGTTCTCTCCTCTGTTCTTCTTGATTTTGTCTCCATTGTGTGTTTCTTTTAATTTCCTCCTTTTTCACTTTTTGCTTTTGTAATTTTTGCTTTCTCTTTTCTTTCCTTCTTTCCTTCAAATCTTCTTCTATTTTCCATAGTTCTTCCAGTTCTCGCTGTCTCTGTTCTTCCTGTTCTCGCTGTCTCTGTTCTTCTTCCTGTTCTCGCTGTCTCTGTTCTTCTTCCTGTTCTCGCTGTCTCTGTTCTTCCTGTTCTCGCTGTCTCTGTTCTTCCTGTTCTCGCTGTCTCTGTTCTTCCTGTTCTCGCTGTCTCTGTTCTTCCTGTTCTCGCTGTCTCTGTTCTTCAAGTTCTCGCTGTCTCTGTTCTTCCAGTTCTCGCTGTCTCTGTTCTTCCAGTTCTCGCTGTCTCTGTTCTTCCTGTTCTCGCTGTCTCTCTTCTTCCTGTTCTCGCTGTCTCTGTTCTTCTTCCTGTTCTCGCTGTCTCTTTTCTTCCTGTTCTCGCTGTCTCTGTTCTTCCTGTTCTCGTTGTCTCTGTTCTTCCAGTTCTCGCTGTCTCTGTTCTTCCAGTTCTCGCTGGCTCTGTTCTTCTTCCTGTTCTCGCTGTCTCTGTTCTTCCTGTTCTCGCTGTCTCTCTTCTTCTTCCTGTTCTCGCTGTCTCTGTTCTTCTTCCTGTTCTCGCTGTCTCTGTTCTTCCTGTTCTCGCTGTCTCTGTTCTTGTCGTCTCTCTTCTTCTTCCTGTTCTCTCCTCTGTTCGTCTTGCTTTTGTCTCCATTGTGTGTTTCTTTTAATTTCCTCCTTTTTCTCTTTTTGCTTTTGTAATTTTTGCTTTCTCTTTTCTTTCCTTCTTTCCTTCAAATCTTCTTCTATTTTCCATAGTTCTTCCAGTTCTCGCTGTCTCTGTTCTTCCTGTTCTCGCTGTCTCTGTTCTTCCTGTTCTCGCTGTCTCTGTTCTTCCTGTTCTCGCTGTCTCTGTTCTTCCTGTTCTCGCTGTCTCTGTTCTTCCTGTTCTCGCTTTCTCTGTTCTTTCAGTTCTCGCTGTCTCTGTTCTTCCTGTTCTCGCTGTCTCTGTTCTTCCTGTTCTCGCTGTCTCTGTTCTTCTTCCTGTTCTCGCTGTCTCTGTTCTTCTTCCTGTTCTCGCTGTCTCTGTTCTTCCTGTTCTCGCTGTCTCTGTTCTTCCAGTTCTCGCTGTCTCTGTTCTTCTTCCTGTTCTCGCTGTCTCTGTTCTTCTTCCTGTTCTCGCTGTCTCTGTTCTTCTTCCTGTTCTCGCTGTCTCTGTTCTTCTTCCTGTTCTCGCTGTCTCTGTTCTTCTTCCTGTTCTCGCTGTCTCTGTTCTTCTTCCTGTTCTCGCTGTCTCTGTTCTTCTTCCTGTTCTCGCTGTCTCTGTTCTTCTTCCTGTTCTCGCTGTCTCTGTTCTTCTTCCTGTTCTCGCTGTCTATGTTCTTCTTCCTGTTCTCGCTGTCTCTGTTCTTCTTCCTGCTCTCGCTGTCTCTGTTCTTCTTCCTGTTCTCGCTGTCTCTGTTCTTCTTCCTGTTCTCGCTGTCTCTGTTCTTCTTCCTGTTCTTGCTGTCTCTGTTCTTCTTCCTGTTCTCGCTGTCTCTCTTCTTCCTGTTCTCGCTGTCTCTCTTCTTCCTGTTCTCGCTGTCTCTCTTCTTCCTGTTCTCGCTGTCTCTCTTCTTCCTGTTCTCGCTGTCTCTCTTCTTCCTGTTCTCGCTGTCTCTGTTTTTCTTCTTCCTGTTCGCGCTGTCTCTGTTCTTCTTCCTGTTCTCGATGTCTCTGTTCTTCTTCCTGTTCTCGCTGTGTCTGTTCTTCCTGTTCTCGCTGTCTCTGTTCTTGTCCTTTCTGTTCATCTTGCTGTTGTCTCCGTTGTGTATTTCTTTTCATTTCCTCCTTTTTCTCTCTTTGCCGATGTAATTTTTGCTTTCTCTTTTCCTTCCTCCTTTTCTTCAAATCTTCTTCTATTTTCCATCGTTCTTCCAGTTCTCGCCATCTCTGTTCTTTCTGGTCTCCCTGTCTCTGTGCTTCTTCCTGTTCTCGCTGTCTCTGTTCTTCTTCCTGCTCTCGCTGTCTCTGTTCTTCTTCCTGCTCTCGCTGTCTCTGTTCTTCTACCTGGTCTCTCTGTCTCTTTTCTTCTGCCTGTTCTCGCTGTCTATGTTCTTCTTCTTTCTGTTCTCGTTGTCTCTGTTCTTCATCCTGTTCTCGCTGTCTCTGTTCTTCTTCCTGTTCTTGCTGTATCTGTTGTACTTCTTCCTGTTCTCGCTGTCTCTGTTGTTCGTCTTCATGTTCTCGCTGTCTCTTTTCTTCCTGTTCTCCCTGTCTCTGTTCTTCTTCCTGTTCTTGCTGTCTCTGTTCCTCTTCCTGTTCTCGCTGTCCCTGTTGTACTTCTTCCTGTTCTCGCTGTCTCTGTTCTTCCTGTTCTCGCTGTCTCTGTTCCTCTTCCTGTTCTCGCTGTCCATGTTGTACTTCTTCCTGTTCTCGCTGTCTTTGTTCTTCTTCCTGTTCTCGCTGTCTCTGTTCTTCCTGTTCTCGCTGTCTCTGTTCTTCTTCCTGTTCTCGCTGTCTCTT
The DNA here is from genome assembly GCF_056783735.1 of Eptatretus burgeri. Taxonomy (NCBI): domain Eukaryota; kingdom Metazoa; phylum Chordata; class Myxini; order Myxiniformes; family Myxinidae; genus Eptatretus; species Eptatretus burgeri. The sequence continues at coordinate 28,818,159 of NC_140966.1, read as the reverse complement.
TTCTTCTTCCTGTTCTCGCGGTCTCTGTTCATCTTCCTGTTCTCGCTGTCTCTGTTCTTCTTCCTGTTCTCGCTGTCTCTGTTCTTCTTCCTGTTCTCGCTGTCTCTGTTCTTCTTCCTGTTCTCGCTGTCTCTTTTCTTCTTCCTGTTCTCGCTGTCTCTGTTCATCTTCCTGTTCTCGCTGTCTCTGTTCTTCTTCCTGTTCTCGCTGTCTCTGTTCTTCTTCCTGTTCTCGCTGTCTCTGTTTTTCTTCCTGTTCTCGCTGTCTCTCTTCTTCCTGTTCTCGCTGTCTCTCTTCTTCCTGTTCTTGCTGTCTCTCTTCTTCCTGTTCTCGCTGTCTCTGTTCTTCCTGTTCTCGCTGTCTCTGTTCTTCTTCCTGTTCTCGCTGTCTCTGTTCTTCCAGTTGTCGCTGTCTCTGTTCTTCTTCCTGTTCTCGCTGTCTCTGTTCTTCTTCCTGTTCTCGCTGTCTTTCTTCTTCTTCCAGTTCTCGCTGTCTCTGTTCTTCCAGTTCTTGCTGTCTCTGTTCTTCTTCCTGTTCTCGCTGTCTCTGTTCTTCTTCCTGTTCTCGCTGTCTCTGTTCTTCTTCCTGTTCTCGCTGTCTCTGTTCTTCTTCCTGTTCTCGCTGTCTCTGTTCTTCTTCCTGTTCTCGCTGTCTCTGTTCTTCTTCCTGTTCTCGCTGTCTCTGTTCTACTTCCTGTTCTCGCTGTCTCTGTTCTTCCTGTTCTCGCTGTCTCTGTTCTTCCTGTTCTCGCTGTCTCTTTTCTTCTTCCTGTTCTCGCTGTCTCTGTTCTTCTTCCTGTTGTCGCTGTCTCTGTTCTTCTTCCTGTTGTCGCTGTCTCTGTTCTTCTTCCTGTTCTCGCTGTCTCTGTTCTTCTTCCTGTTCTCGCTGTCTCTGTTCTTCCTGTTCTCGCTTTCTCCGTTCTTCCTGTTCTCGCTGTCTCTGTTCTTCCTGTTCTCGCTGTATCTGTTGTTCCTTTATTTTGGTTTCCTCATTGCCTTCTGTTTGCTTTTGTAATTCTTCCTTTTGCTTTGCTTTCTTTCTTTGCCTACATGCTCGTTGTTTTTTGTGGCACAGCTCTTCTTGTTCTCTTTGCTCTTCATCATTTTTCCTCTGCATTTCTGTTTTCATTTCATCTTCCATTTCTCTTTTTCTCTGTTGTTCTTCCTCAATTTTTTTCAGGTTTTCTTTCGGTTTTGTCCATACATCCTCATATCTTTGTTTCACTTCTTTGTCATGCAATGCTTGCTCTTGGAGCTGAGCTAATTGCTGATCCCCATCTCCATTTAATTCCTGCATCTGTACCACTTCCTTTTGTTGAACGTCCTTCAGCAATGGCTGTTCTGTCGTTACCTTTTTTGTCTGTTCACCTTTCTGGCTACATCGCAAACTGCAATAAATAAAGAGAATGCTTGTCAGTTCAAGAAAAATGCATGATTTTGGAAAAGACAAAAAGCATATTCCACACATGTTGCATTGTTACATGAAATAAAACATCGATCGTGCACGTTTAACCTAAACAGGGTTAAAAGGATGGATGTGGAATGATGAAATCAAAACATAAAACAGGAAAATACTTCATTGAGGAACAAAAAAGGAAGAAGACTTTGTTAAGATGAAAAGGTGTGGAAGAAGAAGTAAACCTAATCTGATCTCCCTTTGAGAGGCTCAAACTACATTTGAGTGGTTAAAGTTTTCACCACAATAACAATCCCAGACTATAATTTCACATGAAGCCAAAAAAAAATTATCTGAAAGCAATGGGTCTATTCATAGGGGTGGTAGGATGGCCTGGAGGTCTGCATCCTCACCTTTAAGCTGCCTGGCCTGGGTTTGAATCCTGATCGAGTTATAAACTGTCATCTTGGTGTTTCATGTGCACGGTCATGTATCAATGTGTATGCTGTCCTTTAGATGAACGTTATGCTGACATGTATCTGAAACTGCTTGTCCCTTAAATCCTTTGTTGATGTTCTTTTCTTTTTAATGTCCTAAATTTGCTTCTCGAGGGAATTCGGCCTCGCAACGTCATGAAGGCATGAGTTTTGGTGCTGGAATGCAGGTTTTGGCGGAAAGGTGAGTGATGGAGATTTTCCCTGCAGATTCGAGGGCGAGTCAAGAGCCTCAAAGAGGGGATCCCCTTGATTAGTGGCCAAACTACCAAGAGGTACCGTTGGGGCAATGCCGAGCGATGCCACAGGGTGGGCATGCACTGAAGGGATAAATATGGGTGCTAAAGGAAGCCGGGATGAGATGTGCCTTGGTTCACACTGTGGGTTTTCTCTTTTTGCACAGTCGAAACAGCAGACACATCCTGTTGCTTCAGCGCTTTCCCGACCGAAGCCTGTAGTCCCTCCTGTAATTTTTGAGGTCCTGTCTTCAGCTCTCCTCCACCATGCCTGCTTGCGTGTGAATGGTCCTCAGCACAAGATTGGACTTGTTCCCCACTGAACCACATGTTTTCCTTTGGGATTTGCTTTGCTCAATCGAGCACATCTACGATATCTCGTCTTATTCAGCCAAGGCCAAACGAAGCGAGGTCGAGGTTTGTTCCTGATACCTGAAACACCCAACAACCCACGCCTCGAGAAAACAGACTTTTTGTCATACTGCCTGCATTTTCCATCCAACCATCATGTGACTTTGATTTTAAAATATTATCCATAGGTCTGTGCTCTTAATGTGAAAGTTTTGTGTCTAATTTAAAATCGAATAAAGGTGAAAAAGTGAGGATGGAAGAAAAAAAAACATGAGGGCTTCAACCGACATTCCCCAACATGTTAAGCGATAGTTGTGAATGCCGATTTCTATCTATTATTAACTACACCAACTAATTTGACAGGAAAAGAGGGATGGGCAGTACCTTGCCTTTCAATCAGCCTGTTGGGTTCAGCCAGTGGGCCAATCACACCTGTATGATTATGGGTGTGGTTCACGGTGGCATGTGATCACTGCCCATCACATAACAATAACACTGTTTAATGCAAATTGTTTTCACACACCTGACAAGATATTTCATTGCACAATCCAAATAAAATCTTGAGCATGTAAATATTTATTTTTAAAGTCCAGAAACAGGATATAAAAATCTTTTCCAAATGTAAAAAGGTGAAGGGTTGGTCCACCAAAAACTATGTAAATAAGACAGACATGGTCACAATAAATTATCATGTGAAAACATCACTACATCTTTCTGCATCCATTTGCAATGATAGACTGCATGGTGATAGTTTTTATGAATGAATTTTACCAGTGAAACATTAAATCATACACACAAACACACAAACACACAAACACACAAACACACAAACACACAAACACACACACACACACACACACACACACACACACACACACACACACACACACACACACACACACACACACACACACACACACACACACACACACACACACACGTGTTTGCGGTGATTACGAACTCAATAACTCAAATTGAGAGAGTGAGTGTCTTTTGAACGGACAACCATTATTCAAAGAAAGATGTTGGGATGGTTTCACGTGATAATTTATTGTAACCATCCCTACCTTGTTGACATACTTTTTGGCATTCCATCAATTCATCACTCCTAAAACTTCATTTTCTTTCAAACCTCATTCGCAAATCTTTATTATCCTTCAAACATCATTCCCAAACCTTCATTTTTCAACTCCAGATTCAAAACTTGTTCTCAAACCCTCATTTTACGACAGCTGTAGTCGAACCGCCATCGCAAAACCCTTAATTTCCAACACCTGTGCTCGAATCCCCATTCTAATGCTTCATTTTCAAATACACATTCTCAACTGCAGCTCATGAAACTAATCGAGGCGATGGGATTCATGCCGGAGCAGGTATTTAACACTGAGAAGACGGGATTATTCTGGAAGAGGATGCCAGACCCTCATTCCTTCCAAGCAAGAAATATTGGGATGAAAGGTAGGGTGGTTAAGCATCGTGCTACCCTTCCCTTCTCCATTGTGACAATGCTACAGGTGACTTCATCGTAAAGCTAATGCTGCTTTTCCAATCACTGAATCGCTTCCACACTCACCCTTCCCTCTAATTGTCAGGTCAGGCCAGATCAGATCTGTGACTTGCTGCAGGTATCATCTAAACCTGTACTAACCTGTTCCATGGTCGGGTTGTCGGCAACTAAACCATCTCCCCCACCATGCTTCCTGGTGAGGAGGGTGTTTGGATATGGACACCCAGCAGGATTAAAAACAAAATCTGTCAAAGGGCGGAGGTCCTTGTGAGCCAACGCCATCCATAGCTCTTGCCCAACTGTGCTGCGGACGTCCTCCTGCAGTTGGGTTACTTCTTATTCGGGTGAGCTTGATGGCAGGAATTGCACTCCGGCCACTGTAAAACCCTTCATTCCACAAAACATTCTCAAAGCATAAAAAAATCTGAAAACACACTCCATGGGAATACCTACTGTGCAGCTTCCCTTCGCAGGGCAGCACACCAGATGACGGGATTGGGGCAAAGCCTTCGGGACCCCCAATCTTTGATGGTTGGAGGGAAACCATAGGTTAACATTCCCGGGTCAAATCGTGGGAGAGTGTGTCAGGGTGGTGCTGAGGTGTCGTCCACTAGACGGCGGTCCCTTCGGGTGGGTGCCTGAAATTCCTCTCCTGAAGAGAGGATGATCACCTGTCTCTGTTATCATCTGAGCTCAAGTGTTTGGACATCGGTATTGTCGCACTCTCTGAGATTCTGAGACCGGGTAGTGGTGAAACATGACGGGTGGTTACACCTACTATTGGGCTGCTCGCTCTGATGGTTACCATGCCAAAGGAGTTGCTGTAGATGTGTCCAATAAGCTGATTCCAATGATAATTAATCGAGGTAACACCGGTCAATGAGCGTATTATGAAACTCAGGATTCGTCACTCCTTGGGTGTCATTTCCCTGGTCTCTGTATATGCTCTGACTGAGGCGAGTGATCTCACCGTGAAAGACATTCTATGCCATGCTCGAGTCTGTGCTTGATCAGTGCCCCAGGCAAGATACACTTCTAGTCTTGGGGGATTTCAATGCATCGTCTGGAACTGATAGGGATGGTTATGAGACGTGTCTTGGTCCCCATGGGTCAGGAACTATGAAGCAGAATAGCACAAAGTTCCTTAACTTTGCAAGAAGTCATGGATTTAGGGTGGCTGGTTCACGGTTTCAGAGCTCACAAGCTCATCGCTGGACTTTGTATTCCAACACTGGCGGTGTGGCAAAGGAGATTGACCATGTGTTCGTTGATCGCTGGAGGATGATCCAGAACTGCAGGGTCCACCAGAGTGCTGAGTTCCTCAATACTGACCACCGTATTGTTGTCGCAACTCTTAAGTTGCACCTTAAATTCAGGAGAATGGCACCGTCCCTGTCTCTGCTGGATGTTGGCAAGCTCAAGGATGAGAGGGAAGCTGAGGAGTTTGCGAACAGGCTGAGTGGATATTTGGGGGGACTGGGTGCATTGGGAGATCCTGAAGAGTTGTGGAGTGCCTTCAAGACCACCATCCTTGATGTTGCCGGTGGATGTCTTGGAATTCTCCGTGGGGCGAAGAAGAATTTTCTCTCTCAAGGGATACTGGATACTATTGCCAAGAGTCACAGGGTCAGGTTGAATGATGGAGGTGAGCTGTTCAGGGAATTGAGCATAAATCTGGATGTGTGCTGAAGGTGGGCAAAGAAGGCTGATGTGTGAGTAATCTGGAGGAGTAGAGCATCATCTGTGGTCAATGTATTCTTGTCCTGCTTACAGGGGAATTCACGCATTGCATTCCTCAAAGCCCGTCTCTCGGTGTACTGCCGTTCGAGCGGAGGGTGGTGGGCTCTTGACAGAGGAAAACAAAGTGAAGGCGCGCTGAGCCAGTTACTTTGAGCAGCTGTGCCAGGCTGATCTACCAGCTGTTGAGTTAGATGTAATGGGTGTTACTA
>NC_140966.1:28752655-28811727 GCF_056783735.1 Eptatretus burgeri | reverse complement strand
TGACTGTGTATGGAGAAGGATCAACCCTCTTAGGCCGAGATTGGTTACGAATAATCAGACTTAATTTGAGTGACTTAAACAGAGTCACCAACTCTGATGCTGGATGCGATACCGTGCTTAACAAGTGCCCTGGCCTGTTCAGCTATGGTGTTAGCACCTTTGCAGGGCCCAAAATGAGGATTCATGTTTCTGGAGATGCTCAGCCATTGTTCCATAAGGCTAGACCTGTGCCCGACATGATGTGATCAATGATCGAATGTGAGCTTGACCGCCTGCAGAGCGAGGGCATCATCTCATTAGTCGAGTACTCCGACTGGGCAGCACCTATCATTCCAATACTCAAAGCAGATGGAACAGTGCGCATTTGTGGGGATAACAAAACGACGATCAGCCACTATTCAAAGTTGGATGGCGACCCTTTGTCCAAAGCAGATGATCTGTTCACCACTCTCATGAGTGGCCAGACATTCACCAAGCTTGACTTGACCAATGCCTATGATGCTCAAATGGAACTGAATGATGATTCGAAGCCCAAAACATGCATCAACACTCAGAGGACTCTCCCTGTACAACAGATGCCCATTAGGCATACGCTCTGCTGCACCAATCTTCCAAGGCAAGATGGAGACATTATTGAAAACTGTACCAAAGACAATCATATTCCAAGCTAACAAACTAGTTAATGGCAAGTCACAAAGTGAACAACTCGAGAACCTAAACTGAGTCCCCAATCGGCTGCCACAAGCTCGGTTACGCCTAAGGCATGAGAAGTGTTCCATTATGGCACTTAAAGTTGAATACCTGGGTCATCAAATCTGTCAAGACATTCTGTCCTCTCCGAGCAAAGTTGAAGCAACTGCGAATGCACCAAGGCCAGAAAACATTTCAGAACTTCGTGCATTCCTGGGTATGTTGACTTACTTTGGTAATTTCGTACTTTGGTAATTTCCTGCCTCAACTAAGCACAACCGTCGAGCCTCTGCATCTTCGAGCCAACGCACACACGCACACACACACACACACACACACACACACGAAATGGTGGCTACAGCCTTTATTGAGGCCTCCAGCTCGGAGGGAAAGGCGAGCTGAAGACCAGAGCCTGCTTCGGACCTGTCCACTTTGTGTGGTCTTCGAGCTGATTCGAACCGGGCACCATCGAGAGGCGAGCCAAATCCAGACACAGGCGAGCCGCGATCAACCTCCTCAGCTCTGCTCGGCACTCGTCCTGGCAACCAAACCTCTCCTCTGTTTCCTTCCGAAAGATGGCGCGCACCCTTTGCGGTTCTGTTAGAGGCAGGATCTCTGAATTTCCAGCTTACGTGGTCCGAACACGCCGCACCCTTATTCACCCTGTCTCGGGGGGGAGGGGGAGGGACGCCTCCACCCTCCCTCACTGGACGGTTTTGGCACGCACAATCGCTCGTTGCCCTGTCACTGGGGCTCCGCCCACGTACGTGCTGACACACGTAGGCAATGGCGTCGGCCAGAGTGAGTTGAAGGTGATGCTGGCGTTGTCATAGTTATGAGGGGTGTAAAAATGAAAGGAAACCCTGACTATCAAAGTAACTCACAGCGCAGGTACATTTATTCGCCCATTAAACGAGGGACAAGGACCCTAACTATAAACACATACTTACCGATATAACTATTCTATCGGACCTGTATGTTGAGTGCTCAAGGCTTCCAGATTCGCAACAATATTACCATTAATACTGATCACAAACCCTTGTTATGTCTCTTGGGAGAAACCAGAGCCATTCTGCCTATATCATTAGGTTGTGTGCAACGTTGGGTGTTGACCCTTGACGGTGATGACTATTCATTGGTTTACTGCCCAGATAAGGAAATGGACTGTGCTAACGTGCCCAGTCGCTTGCCGCTTCCCTAATCATCCCAGAACCTCCACAATCTGACGATATCATTCATCTCATTGCAAACGTCATTCACGATGAGGCGCCCGTAACCGCTGAGCAGATTGCTTGTGCTACCAATAGCAATCCAGATTTGTCACAAGTTAAACGCTGTGTTATGTCAGGTAATTGGGCATCACTACTGGAAGGAGTGAAACCGTACCTCATGTGGGAGGATGGGCTCCGTGTTAATGCAGTCTGTCCGCTTTGGGGTAGCAGAGTGATAATTCCGCCTAAACTCCACAGAAATATTATCAGTGAACTCCACAATGCCCATCCAGGCAGAGTCACCATGAAGGCTATGGTCCCAACCCATGTTTGGTGGCATGGTTTAGACAGTGACATGGAGTCCAGTGCATGCCATTGTTAGACTTGTCAAGCCCATGCCAAGACACCGCCGCTGCCTCCATTGGCCATGTGGTCGTGGCCATCAAAACCATGGTCCAGACTACACATCGACGATGCTGGTCCATTTCAAGGGTTGCTTTGCCTTATCGTAGTTGATGCCCACTCCAAATGGATTGAAGCTCTCGTGGTACCATCCTCATCCTCTGCTGGAACAATTGAAACTCCACATGCCATGTTCACAATAGATGGTATTCCAAACTCCATTGTATCAGATAATGGATCGTCATTTGCGAGTTCAGAGATTCAGAACTTTTGTAAAATGAATGGCATTCAGCACTACACATCTGCCCCCTACAAACCTGCCAGCAATGGTCAAGCAGAACGTGCTATTCACATCATCAAGAATGGTCTGTGTTTGAAGAATCAACAGCATCATCAAGAATCAACAGCACCTGTGTTTGAAGCCGTGACAAGGAAGGCTCCATTCAATCTCGTCGAGCTTGTGTATTGCTCATCGACCGCACCAGACCATGTCAAGCCACCGGTCCCTCGCCTGCCAAGCTTCTGATGGGTCATGAATTAACAACACAGTTACCATTGGTGAACCCGGACGTAACTCTCCAAGTCGAGAATAACAAGTATCAACAGAAACGTAATCACGACCAAACGTCTGTATACCTCAACTTCCAGATCAATGATATTGTACACGTGTTGAACTCCGGAAGTTGAACCAAGTGGTTATCTGGAAACATTATCAATAATATTGGTGAAATGATGTTTCGTGTTCAGTTGTGTGATGGTAGATGTATACGAAAACATGTTCAACAACTCACCTTACGTCATGGGGAACCAAGCATTGAACCGGCTCAAGTACCTTTGTCACCCACTCCTATATCAACACTTTCTGCGTTTGAACCTGAGGTGTTTCCTCATGAAAGCTTTTCACCCATCAATGCACCTGAACTCCTTCCCGACTACCCCTTATTGAGAAACCTACAGCAGTTGTAAACAAGGACAATACTCCACTAGCCCTTAGAACATCAGCTCGTATATCTGTAAACCTCCTGAGGGTCTTGATTTGTTTAAAAAAAAATTTTTTTTGATTAATAAAAAGAAAGATAACAAGTCTGGAGACGGCAATGGTTCACGGGCGGTATTTGATGATGTTGATTTTTTCAGAAGTCAAGGATGAGACAATGTGATAATGTTTGACGAAGTTTTAAAAATGATCAACATGATGTGGTTCGAGTGACAGGTTATTAGCTGCAAAATGTCAAAAACCCAGTTTCGTTCAACAACTTTCAAAATTAGACCTTTGCATAACCTTTAAAGGTCACAAAACAATGTTGTGGGCATTAAAATAAGGAAACGGGATACGTGCTCTAGCTTATTGGAGATATTTCGTCGAAGAAGGTCGAAAACCTGGTTCGATTCACACAACTTTGAAAAGTTGACCTTTGTGAACTTTAAAGGTGGTCAAGGATTATGACCTTTGGTGCAAAACTTCCTCTGGAGCATTCCAGGAAGAATACAACGTCATATAGGCTATATGGCATTTCGCACTCCTCGGATTATCCATACTTTGATAAAATCAGCGTAAAAACAAACTTGAAGGTGGCGCCACGGGCAAGGTGTTCGAGATAGAGCAAAATGGTTTCAAGACTTTAGGTGGGGAATGACCTCAAGATTATGCATAAAAATATTGTCATCCCAGCTCTCAAAGTTTGGGCGGTCGTATGATTTTTGTGAAAATTCGAAATTTTCTATGTTCGTGACCTTGTGACCTTGACCTTGGGACGAAAATGAAAATTGAGTTCCGTGGGGCTACGCAGGTGCCATTGGGCTAACCAAATACCGAAACCCCTGCAATATTCGACAAACCCCCTCGGAGAAGATACAAGTTGAAATCGGCTACCCCGTAAAACATGTTTTTTGGACGTGGCTCCGCCCATAATGGGCGCACCACGTCCATTCTCAGGAAAACACAACGAGATCATGAAATAAACCTCCCACCCAAATTTTATCAGGATCGGATCAAAACCCATGGAGCTCTGCTCGGGACAGACACACACACAAATAATGAATATAGTGGTCACTTACTGACTCATGAACCAAAAATAAAAATAAAAAGAAGGGGGGGGGGAATGAGATGTATTATTAGTTTATGATAATACATACATGAGTGCTCCGGGGCATGGTAAAACAGTCATGTGACCCAACCATGTTATGGTGTGCTGTGCTGTGCAGTGCAGTGCAGTGCAGTGCAGTGCAGTGCAGTGCAGTGCAGTGCAATGCAGTGTTGTGTTGTGTTGTGTTGTGTTGTGTTGTGTTGTGTTGTGCTGTGCTGTGCCCATGTTCAGAATGAAACCTGATGTCCCCTTTTCAGGACCTTCGTCCCTCTCTATCGAGTACATGACGCTGCTGAAACATTTCACTCGCCAAGTTGCCTGAGCACTCAATCAAGGACTCCATTTGAAGCCGTTGATAAGGAACGGCTTGCTAAGCAAGTGCAAGCAAGCAGCTTCGTAAGTGAACACATCGTTGTAAAAGGATCTTTGGACGGTGACCTAGTTCGAACAACCCGTTAAATCACCGTGACTCATCAGTGTATATAATATACGAGTAAAGGTGCCCTTCTTCGACGGGCGCCACTGGCAACATATGGTAAAAGACAGATAACATGAATGTATTTTATCAATATATTTTATCATTTTTATCCATTGATTATCATTCAGGTGTTGCGGATTCGCGCCCGCCGGCGTGCGAGCGGCCACGTAACTCGAATCGTGGCACGTCGCCCACCGGACGGACAATCCCGTCGTGACCCTCTCGGACTAACGCCGGGAACTAGTCACGGGTGGGCCTTTCGGCCTCACCACGATCGTGCCAATCGGCCCCCCGTGTGGGATAGGGTTGCTCGCCAAATTCGACCTACCTAAGTACCCACACGGAGGGTAGACCGGGCGATCGCACCTCGCCGCAGGTCGACTTCGGACACGGGCCACTTTAAGCGACCCGTTCCGTACTATCGGGATAACCGAGTGGTGTTATCGTCAACCTCGACGGTTAGATTAATTATTGGGCGTATTTAGCCCACGACCAACCCTTTACGTGAAGTAAGATGGAGATTCAATTAGAGAAAAGACGAAGCGAAACGGGAAAAACAGTTCAACATAAAGCACATTTATTCCGCGGCAAACGGAAAGCACACATATACAATCACAACAATTATGCACCAAAAGCAAATGTAAAAGTAACACGACAATTCTGCACAAAAAGCAAATGCAACAAAAGAAACACAATGCAGATGTACTACCGTCTACGCGAGCACACGGCAACACTGACACAGTTTTACTTCACAGACGGCGCCGACAACACATATACTCCAAAGCAAAAGAAAAAGGCAGCCACCCTCAACGATAAGGGGGCAGACGGGCCTGGGGCCGAGACCACGTCGAGCCTACCCGTCTGGTGATGAGCCGCAAAATGGCGGCGGCGTCCCGACTCCGCGGGCCTCGCTGGCGCTGCCTGGAATGGGGTGGGAACGGGGTCCCCTTCTCACACTATCTCAGCGCGGGGTGAAACAGGGGGGGGGGGGTTGTTGATGCTCGGGGGGTGGAGGATATCTGGCTGGCTTGGGTCCCGCGACGAGCGACTCCACTGCGACCTCGACCGCGTTCCCGGCCTCCCCTCTCCGCAGCTCCCCGACTCTGACACGAGCGCAGACCTCCACAAAGCTTCTTGGCTTCTCCAGCCTCTCCGGACCCCGACAGACACTCTCTCGACTGATTTCGCCGCCGCCACAACTCTCCAACTCTTTCCTCTTCTCAACTCTCTCAAAACTATCAACTCTTCCCAAGTGCCCTGATTCGCTCCGCGCTCGGCGCTTTATAGTGCGACAGGAGAAATAATATGCAGATTTTTGGATCAGGAACGGCTCGGGGGCGGAGCCACGCTCCCCATTGGACGGAGGAAAAGTGGGCGTGAATCATTCTTGATCCGCGAATCTGCATATAGCGATTATACTCCGACGCGCCTGGAGGCGGGGCCAAATCGCCCCACGCTCGACGATAGGACGAAACAGAAGTGGGCGTGAATCATTCTTGATCCGATTTCTCGGAAAGGCTGGTGTTTTTGCACCCGCTGCTCGGTGCGCGCCCTGTACGAGTCCAGTATCGGTGCCCACAAGCGGCGCGGGAATGGCGGTGATGCGATGGTTGCGAGGGCGAGTTGTGACGGTTAAGGTCGTGGCTGTTGGCGTTGCTGTTGTTGTGAAGCGGCGTTGCGGTTGGTGGTTGGTGTGTGAAAGCGGTTGTGGAGAAGGTGGATGTTGTGAAGGCGGTTCTGGAGAAGGTGGCTGTGGTTGTCGAGATGCGATTGGTGGTGGTTGTGGTGGTAGTAATGGCGGTTGGTCCAAAATAAAGATAGTAAAAGAAAAACGGCTATCTAAAAGGGTCGCAGCCCGAATGAATGACATTTATTCCCTCTAAACAACGGGTTTGGGCTAACTACACATATACTTACAGAGATATCTCACCTACGGGACCTGAATGGTGGTTTGCGAATTTCGTCAACCACAACACAGGTTTTCTCCTTCGACTGTCCCGCAGTCGCTCCACTTCGATGACATTACCACGTAGTTTAGTGACTACACAACGTGTACCATTCGTGAGTTCGGGAGGATCCATAGAGTGCATTAAAATTACTGGGCACCCTACTTAAAAGTGATCCAAAAGGCCGGATCAGTTTCGTGTACATATTCATATCTTGTAGATTTTAGCTGGCAGGATCAGTTTCTTCTTCATATTCATATCTTGTAGATTTTAGCTGATTCTGAAACTGTTAACAGCATGTCGATCGGATGGTTCTGTGATTTTCTACGGTAGTAAACAGAAGTACGACCGAAGTCTGTACGCCACTATGCGGAGACCCGAGGACCTAATATTTCACAACAAACTAAAAACTCACAAAATTTGAAGATATTTTAAATAACAATTTATTATAATATCAATTAAATATCATTTTTATCCATCGATAATATGAATTGTTCTGTACAGTTATAGTTGTTCTCCTGGGATCTGCGCATCCATCCACGACCTGTGTTCTAATGAAGTGCAGGAGGAATAATAAAAACAGCGCCGTGCGGGAGTGTAGGTAATCTCTCCAAAGTTCTCGGAAAGCCTTAAAATGCATCACGATCGGTTTGATTGTGAACAGATATATGGACGGATGGACATCGAGACCGGTTTTATTAGGTCATCATGAGGGTACCGCTTGATATTACGCATTGAAATAGAGATATGAATACTCAAGTGAGTTTATTATATGTCTATGATTGATAGCTTATTGACAGCTCAATAACATGAGCAATTTACTCTGGCGTATAGTGATTAATAATAACATACTGTACAAAAGGTTTTACGAACTCAACTAAGTGGTCCTTTAAAAAATGGGAAACATTTTTATTTCTTTTTTTGTGCAATAATTCCTCCCATTTTGCAAATGGAGAACATGAACTGTTTAACGACCATAATCATCAAAACGAATTTTGAGGGGCCTCGTTAGGAAGACAATAATATCATTACTATACATGTCAAAGCTTGTTTCATTTCATGCAGTAATAAAAATCTGATGGTGGAACAAAAAAAGGGACATGCCAAAATATTAATGTTATATAATATAATATAATATATAAAATATATATATATATATATATATATATATATATATATATATATATATATATATATATATATATATATATATATATATATATATATATATAATCATTACTATACATGTCAAAGCTTGTTTCATTTCATGCAGTAATAAAAATCTGATGGTGAAACAAAAAAAAGGGGCATGCCAAAATAATGTTATATAATATAATATAATATAATATAATATAATATAATATAATATAATATATATATATATATATATATATATATATATATATATATATATATATATATATATAATCATTACTATACATGTCAAAGCTTGTTTCATTTCATGCAGTAACAAAAATCTGATGGTGGAACAAAAAAGGGACATGCCAAAATATTAATATAATATAATATAATATATAATCATAACTATACATGTCAAAGCTTGTTTCATTTCATGCAGTAACAAAAATCTGATGGTGGAACAAAAAAAGGGACATGCCAAAATATTAATATAATATAATATATATATAATCATAACTATACATGTCAAAGCTTGTTTCATTTCATGCAGTAACAAAAATCTGATGGTGGAACAAAAAAAGGGACGTGCCAAAATATTAATATAGATTTTAGGAGTGGGTGACTCGGATATTAAATAATTACGAGCATATACTGAGCATGATCAAATATACTGGCAATGGATGGCAAAAGGTGGATGAGACATAATAGTTGATGTTATGGGAGCTGTGGAGGGTCATGAGGGATGTGATGCGCTATGGTTACCTGTCCTTAGTTTTCTCAAGAACCTCCCTGTGGATGACATTTTGGGTGAGGGTCTTGTTGCTGATTCGTCCTTGTGAGGAATTATTGTCCACTTTGGTAGATATATAGGAGGAAGCTCTTGCACGTGAAAATACAACATATAGTTGGCCATGGGAGAACACGGGGACTGGGAGGGATATTCCGAGTTTACCAAATGTTTGGCCCTGGGATTTGTTTATGGTCATGGAGTCCGCGAGTCTGACTGGAAGGTTGGCGTCTGATGGGGCAAGTTTAACATGATATCGGCCGAGACTGAACAGGAGCAGAAATATATCGAAAAAAATAAATCTTTACTTTAAATACAAAATGTTTCTTGTTACATTATTTGTGTCAAATTCACCTTCTGAGGAGGTCAGCACGTGCAGAAGAGGTTTCACATCGCAAACGCTGTTTTCGAGGAGTGGCATTACGCCTCTCAACGGTGACGGTCTGTCGACGACAGACGTGATGACGTCACCGACTGACCGGTGATGTCATGACGGAATTACGTCTCATTGGTGACGTCACCGACTGACCGATGATGTCATGACGGAATTACGTCTCAGCGGTGACGTCACACGTCGCCATGCAAACGAGTGTTAAAATTTGAACATCGCCAAAAATTCCCAAAGCTGTCCGTGTGGCGCGATCTCACAAAGCCCATGCTGTTCATTGGACCACAGAGCACCTGCGTACCGAAAATGGCGACAATCCTTCCGCAGTTTTGGAGGAGATACGTCAAATTACGCGCACACGTTAACATAAATAATATATAGATATATAGATAATGTTCTTACTCTGAACAACAACAACAAAGAATGGGAGAAAAGGAACAACCGAGCCAACAAAATGTTGAAAAACACCTCAATTGTATCGTCAGATTTTTTTTTACCCTTAAAAAACATTTTCAAAACAACAATGTATTTTTAGTTTGTGAAAGATCGGGCATCGTTGTTATAATGTAACGGATTACAAAGTTTCTTGTGGCTGGAAAGATCATTTTTAAAACCCTTTTGGCTGGGCGGTGTTCTCGTATTCAAGGTCACAGACGGTCCATGTGAACACGTTCCCTTCGATGTTTGTGTTTTTCACACGTGGTCGATGGAACATTAACACGAGGAAAGACTTGTTGTCCACGTGTAACCCGAAACTTCTTTGCGCCCTTCCGAAGTTGAAGAATAATTAACGAGGGACTATGTCCCTCCGCCATGCAGCGCCAGCTGTTGATACGTCCGGTTGTTTTTGCCCTTCGGGTGAGTTCACATCGCCGTGTGCTGCACGTCGGGGCTTCTTTATACACAGCTGGTGTAGTACGGACCCCTCAGCCGTTCCGGCAACCTTCGTTCGTCAAACCGAACCAAAGTCAAGACCTTCCTGCTCCGCTCATTCAATCTGCTCTTCCTGGTCCCATCGTGTGGGCAATCTTGCAGCCGCTACGACATGTGGTCTCTGTATTGTTGGGAAGGTGTGCGACATTCGCTCTTCTTCCTCTTTCTTCAGCAGTGATTATACAATGAGTGTCCCGTCGGTGTTTGAATAATAAACTGATAAAATACACATCGTCCACTTCACTGGTGTGTTCCCTTACCAAGCAGCTAACTGGCGCTTACCAAGCAGCTAACTAGCCCTAACCAAGCAGCTAGTTCGCGCTTACCAAGCAGCTAACTGGCACTTACCAAGCAGCTAACTGGCGTTTTCCATGCAGCTAACTCGTGCTTACCAAGCAGCTAACTCGCGTTTATCAAGCAGCGAGCTAGCGCTTACCAAGCAGCTAACTCGTGCTGACCACGCAGCTAGTTAGCGCTTAGCAAGCAGCTAACTCAAGCTTACCAAGCAGCTAGCTAGCGCTTACCAAGCAGCTAACTCATGCTTACCAAGCAGCTAACTCTCGCTTACCAAGCAGCTAACAAGCACTTACCAAGGAGCTAACTCAAGCTTACCAAGCAGCTAACTCATGCTTACCAAGCAGCTAAGTCGCGCTTACCAAGCAGCTAAGTCGCGCTTACCAAGCAGCTAACTTGTACTTTCCAAGCAACTAACGAGTGCTTATCAAGCAGCTAACTCGCACTTATCAAGCAGTTAACTTGCGCTTGCCAAGCAGCTAGCTCGCACTTGCTAAGCCAGCCATTCCTTATCAACGGTTTCGAATGGAGTCCTTGCTTGAGAGCTGAAGCCACTTGGCAAGCGCTCCACGATAACCTTGGTAACTGAACACAAGAACACACCCCTGTCACTCACGACAACGCAATGGCCGCAATAATTGATCCGCCAATCAGGTGGATGGAGGTTGTGTTTTCACCCCTCTCTGTCTAAGCAGGATATTAAAAGGTGATGTACAGATTTGGACGAAATGTGGTGGATAGGTTGGGTGTGTGACAAGGATGCATTGATTCGATTCTGGTGAAGATCCTGATCAGAAACTAGAATTTTAAAATTGAGCCTCCCCCTGTAACTATACCGATAGCATGGTCCCGAGGGTTACCAATATTTTTCTTCTTCCAGTGCACCTTGAGGTCTTTCAACATTGGCCACATCCATCCCCACTCCCCGCAGAGAAGGACAAGGTACCTGCTTTCAATGTTTCAAAATGTTGCCTGGAAAAAGCCTGTTCACAGAGGGAGGTCGAAGGGAACACCAGACGACTTTTCACACATTCCTTTGTCAGAGCTGGGTACGACGAAGTCATTGTTGACCAAAATCTTGTCAACGACAAACTCTTGAAAGCATCTCCGACGTTGAAGTCATTGACTAGGATGAAAAATTTGTCCTGCAATTCATCTGGAAGGGATCTCGGATCCACCTTGAGTGGATTTCGAATGAGTTGACGATCCAAGTCACCAAGGTCTGCAAAGCAGTAATTCAACTCCTGATTGAGGCAAAGTAGATGGTCCTGGACGAGGACACTGATCTCATCCACTTGCTCTTCATGGAGGGCCGACAAGCCGTCGGTCACGTTCTCAAAGACATTAAAACCGCCTGCTCTGACTTTTTCTTGCCACAGCTGCGGCTTCATCAGCAAAGTTTGAACTTTGTCGACCAAGTCAAGCACAGCAGTCGAGGACCCTTGGAGCGATTTGTTGAGTGTGTTTAGGTGAGAAAATGTTTCCATGAGGTAAGCCAGCTTAGTGATGCACCTGTCTTTCGTCTGACAGTTTGTCTACAAACTGCTTGGATTCTCCCTTCTCACTCGTGTCGAATAATGATTTTATCTCTACTTTCAGTGCCATGGCTCGAGCAATCACGTTACCTCTTGAAAGCCGTCTTACTTCCATGTTTAAAAGGAGTGACTCTTCCTCAGCGTTAAAGTCTCGACATAGGAGGTGGAACGTCCTCGTGTTCAAAACAGTGGATTTGATGACCATGGTCACGACATCAGGTGCAGTTTTCAGCATTATATGCAGAGTCTTCGTGGCTAATGCATAGCGGTGAATCATGCAGTGTAGCTTGCTTGTGTTGTGGTTAGCCACTTTCACCAGTGCTTGGAATCCAGAACGACATCCCAGCATTGCAGGGGCTCTACCTGTCGTACATCCCACATTTCCCCATGAGAGCCCATCTTGTTCAAAGAAGTTTGATACTGCCTCAAAGGTGTCTTCTCCCTTCATTGTGAATCCCAAAGAGTGATAAAATAAGAACACTTCCTTGAGGACTGAGTCCTTTATGGACCGTGTGTGGACCAGTAGCTGAGCATAGCTGGAGGTGTTGGTTGACTCACCAAGTTGAATCGCAAAAATGCCCAGGGGGTCTTCTTTAATTTCTGCATTCACTTGCTGTTGGATGTCTACTGTTGAGTCGCAACTTCTTCGACGCACAGTATCATTGGAGAGCGACACCATGTTCAGCATTTTCGCAACAATCTCTCCCAAGGTGCAACAAACAATATCCTTGCATTATGGCAGTATCAGAGTTTTCACAGTTGTGTGCGGTTTGTTTTGTTTTCTTGTCAAACTCTCAGAGCAACCATATACGAGGCACAGAGATGAGGTTCGTTTTGCTGATTGACCTGACCGCCATGATCAAACTGAGCATGTTTGAGAACAAGTTCCTCCCTCTTGAAGTAGGATAGATCTCAATCGGCAACTTTGAGATGGCAACTGGAAAAAGTCGCCTGAGAAGGATCGGCTTCATGGATCCTTCGGACAGCTCTCCCAGTTCTGACGGCTGAAAAGCATCCCCATAGCATGATGCTGCTACCACCATGCTTCACGGTAGGGATGGTGTTAGGTGGGTGATGAGCTATGCTTGGTTTCCGCCAGACGTCGCACTTTGCATTCAGGCTAAAGAGTTCAATTTTCGTCTCATCAGATCACAGAATCTTTTGCTCTCAGAGCCTTTCACGTGCCTTTTTGCAAACTCCAGGCGTGCTGTCATGTGACTTTTTGTCGTGAGTGGCTTCCGTCTGGCTACTCTCCCATAAAGCCTAGATTTGTAAAGTGCTACAGAGACTGTTGTCCTTCCAGCAGGTTGTCCCATCTCAACCATGGAAGTCGGTAGTTCTGTCAGAGTGGTCATTGGGTTCTTTCTTACCTCCCTGGGTCGTTTGGTCGTTCGATATTCTTTCCATTTCCGAATGATGGAGCTCGTTGTGCTCTTGGGAACTTTCAACACTCTAGAAATTGTTTTTCACCCTTCCCCAGATGTCTGCCTCACAATTCTATCTTGGAGTTCTATGGACAGACAGTTCCTTGGACTTCCTGGTGGAGTTTCTGCTCTGACATGCACTGTCAACTGTGGGACCTCACATAGAAAGGTGTGTTTCTTTCAAAATCACGTCCAGTCATTTTGAATTGGCCACACGTGGACTCCAATCAACTTGTGGAGACATCTCGAGGATGATCAAAGGACATTGGATGCACCTGAGCTCAATTTGGATTGTCATCGTAAAGCGGTTGAATACTTATTGATGCAAGTCATTTCAACATTTCATTTATAATTAATTTGTAAAAATTTCTAAAAACATGTTTGCACTTTGTCGTTATGGGGTATTTTGTGTGGATCGGTGACAAATTTTCTTTTTAAATTAATCCATTTTATATTCAGACTAACTCAACAAAATGTGACAAAAGTCCAGGGGCGTGAAGGGCCGACAGTACTTTGAACGGCATCTCACATGGGGGTGTTATGAATGGTACGAAGAGCATAAGGAGAGTAAATCTCGTATGAGTGTCCCTCCCCCCTCCCCCCTTTCTTACCTGCGATAAATACTGTTTGAATTGACGTCCTGTAGTCGAAAAGCTAACAGCAGTTTTGCTCGAAAACATACATTATTTATCAATTTTAGTGTTTGTGAGAAATCGCTTTGAATCACATGTTTCTTCATGAAGTCATACTTAACAACACTATGAAAATAATTATTGGATGTGCGCTATCTTCCAGGCACTTGCGGCAATGGTGGCGTTCGCTGCCTGCGGAGAAGCGTGCAACACTGACTTCGCGGAATGCCCTGTTCATCCTTGCAGCAGCGGCATTAAGCCTTGCCTATCTCTTGGTCCATGCTGATACTGTTCCTATAACGGGCAGGCGGAGGGTTTTGGTTTTCACCTCGCAACAGTTTGAGTATCTGTCAGAGCTGCAGCTTCAAGAGGTGAGGACATTTTCTCTCCACAATGAATGTGGTTTATGGAGTGCCATGAATGTCCGCACATGACGTCATTGATGGATGTTCAAGTAAAGGCGAAATGGATTTGTTAATATTCCAGAATTCCAAGGCACAGTGAAGGCTGAGAATGTTGTGAGAGGAAGAAAGCAAATGAAAATACTTATGAGTTGCATGGCAAGAGAGAGGTGTACTTTTGAAATGTGAAAAAGTAAGCTGGGCATTTCAGAAATGATTTGGTTCGGCGAATAGCTTTATTGCTGTTTTATTTCTTCATTTGTTTTTTTTTTTTATTTCTTTTCCCTCAAATACAGGTTATCCCCAAAATTTCTCAAAGCTTCACTGCTTGGTTTAAAATGCCCACTTGGGGGCCCATCCACGCAATGGGGTGGGAGAAGGAAACTTGAAGAGTGTAGATTACAAGAAATAAACAAACAAACAAAAAAATAAAAATAAACCAATGTCACCCGCAGGGTGACCCGTATCTTTCCAAAAGGTGACCACGTGTGACTTCTTTAAGGTCACACTGAGGTGAACAGAGCTGCTATCCACCAGGAGCGACTCCTTGAGGAATATCTGCCAACGAGAGATTCCGATGAGAATCGTTCTAGAGTAACCAGGAAAAATATGCGTTTGCCTCATAACGTCACCAAATGACGTCATAATGTCTCAAGCTTGACATATCGAGAAAGCACTCATCGAGATGTTCAATTTGAGGTACTACACGATATGGTTCCTAAAACTTGAAAATTTGACCTTGGGGTCAAATGTGTTTGACCTCAGGCGCTAACCATGAAGGTCAAGGCCAATCGCCACCAAAAATTAATCAGTTGAGCGCCAGACCATGAACTATATTCCCATGAAGCTTGAAGACGATCCGATCAAAATTACTCAAAAAATAAGGGTTTCGTCGACTCCCCTGATTTGCGACAAAGTGACCTTGACCTTTGACCTTGACCTTCAAGTTTTTATGCACTGAAAGGGACCTCTATAGGCCCCTGATATGCAAAGTTACAAACATTTCCAATGATAACTGTGCTCTGCAGAATTTTTTATGCGTGATTACAGACCAATAAAAAAAAACATACAAGCTGACTAACGTATCTTGCAAAAACTTCGTTTTGGCAAGATAATCAAGCACAATATTTTGAAGAGAAGAGAAGAGAGGAAGAGAATGTGAGGGAAAGGGAATGTTTTGGACATATAAGGTGAGGAATATGCTGTAAATGCGCCATGTTGTTCTCAAAAAATTGAACTGCAGCTTTGAAGGCCCCAGGATTTCTCACGCATCGATGAGGTGTCTTCAGTGTATGTGAGAAATCCATCATCATGTTAGATGTGGTGCATTGCTTATGCAGAGCAACCTGTTGAGAATGATTGTGGTGTGACAATCCCAAACTTTGCAACACGTTTGGTTCATTTCAGAAGGTGAGACAAGGTTGTCGACATGTGGGATTCGAGTGGCGTTCCAAGGAATGAGAAAACTCACTTGCTCCATTTGTCTTCCAGAAATGGGGGTGTTCAGATTGCTCTTTTCAGCCACATCCCACTTAGTTCTGCGTTGGCAAATGGACGGTCACGTCGTCGGAACTTCAAACGGCGAAACAGATGATCATTACCGGGGGGCAGGTCCAGGCTGTGCAGGTGGTGATCCAGCTGCTCAAAACCAGTCGGGAATAGCAGTCTGTGGGACATGGGACTCGTGCATAGGCACATTAGGAGGAACGCACCTTTGGTCCATATCTCTCGGCGTTTGTCATTGATACCCTGCTGCAATTTCTGCATGACACTGGAATCGTATTCCCTTGTGAATTTTTTGTTTGTTTGTTTTTGTTTTGTTTCATGTGGCATATCGTCAATCAGCAGGATTCCCTTGACATCACTGAGAAATTGAGGGCATGATCTTTCCAGATCACTTTTAGGTGTGAAATCTGTTGCGTTCGCAGTGATCCCTTGTGTTTCCATTGCACGGATTCGAATTTGCCTTCAGGATCCCAGTGGTGAAGCCACACTTTATCATCAGTTACCGGACTTGTGCTAAAGTTGGCTGGATCTGCGATGATCAGTTCAAGAAGTTCACAAAATCAAGCCAGCCGTTGCTGCCGATTGTCGGTGCTGAGTTTGTGGAGGACTCATCTTGCTGAGACATTGGACATGCCCAAGTGTTGAGGGTAATGGTTAAAACGCCGCTTTGAGAAATTCCCAAGTTCTGTGGTTATTTCTGTGACCTTAACACGGTGATTCTCCATGACGAATGTGTTGACCTCGGCAGCAGTTTGTGGGTCGGTCGCATCTGCCAACCCTATTTAGGCTGGGGCCATCTTCAAGTGCCTCGCATCCTCGTTTAAAGTCAGCCACCCATTTTACGAGAACAGACTGAGGGTACACCTTCGTCATACACGACCAATGTGTGCTCATGGATTCATTTTGAGTAACACATTCTTTGCATAAAAGTGATGACAGGTCGATGCTCAAAGTTTACTAATACCCCTAACGATGCGACTTGGCACACTTTTGCATGATATTCTGAATCGACCAAAAACATTTTGGATTGTTTAAACTAATGGCAGATACCAACCATGCACGTAACTTTATGAGCAAAATATCCCGGCTGTCGGTCACCATCGAATGTCCCGAATCTATAACTTCCTTGAATGTCCCTCGACTGCAGCTTTATGCGAAGGTGCAACTTGCATGTGTAAATGCAGTAAAGATTTCTCGACTGAGCAATTTCAACCATTCATCTTGTCTCTGCTTCAGCTCATGGAGGAGCACGGAGAAAACATATTGCCGGCTGACGATCCATGGCACAAGTTTGTGAGTGCTGTGTTGCAGCACATCATAAGCAGGAACACAGATGTTCCTCAGATCTCTGCTGTGACCTGGAAGGTCAACGTTGTGGATGTGCCTGAGCAGAATGCTTTCGTGTTGGCGGTACGTATACAATTGGCGATCTTCAATTCATACTAAGAGGGAAAGTAACGTCCACATGAGTTGGTGGATGTTAAAGATCCCACATTATCCTTCGCTAAGAGTGGGCAAGCTATTGCCGGCACCATGGACAAATTACAAATTCTTGCTTTACCCACAGAGGGCACTGCATCTTTGGCACAGTCTTGCTCCACAGCAAATGATACTACCCCAAAGCCATGTGCTGCATGTAAGAGAATAATAATAATAATAAGCTTAAAAATGACACAATAGTAGTATTGTTTGCCTTTGTGCTCCCACTCTATACCCATGCTTATGAGAGTTATCACATCTCTCATCAAATAGGTGTAGATTACCTCAATGCATCAGCCTCTGTTCAAGTACTGTGGCCATACAGACTCTGCCTACACATTACGTAAATGAGATTTGCAAGTTAAAAATTGTGTAAGTGCTAATTGTGTAAAATTGTATATGTGATGCTAATTTTAAACAGAATGCTTTTGTTTTGTGATTACAGGTGAAATGTGAATAAAAATGCAAGTGAGATGCAATAAAAAATTCTGTTAAAATATGTTTTTTCTGCACTGTATTAACAAGTAGTAACAAGTGCAGTGGCACCTCTCCACCACACCCCCCCCCCGCCCCACACTCCACCCTACCCATTCCCTCCTTTCCTTCCATAGAACGGGCACGTGTTTGTCTTCACCGGAATGCTGAGTGTAACCTGTGATGCAAACCAACTGGCAACCGTTCTGAGCCATGAGATGGCGCATGCTATTCTTGGCCACTCTGTAAGGCACCATTTATCGTCACGTCGTCCCATCTCCATTGGTGTTTTCCGTGAATGACATTGCAAACCTGGGTTTGCTGCGACCTTGTGTGTGCAAGTGCCTTTCTAAGTTTTGGATCTTCTGTTTGGGGCATTTTGTTTGTTGTTAGTTTTTTATTATATTTCCTGTTATGGATTGGCCCTGTTGGTGTTTGTTCCCATCTGAAGCCCTGGGCCCTTGCTCATAATGTAGGGGACCCAGGTTCAAATCCCATGTGTGTTGTCCATTAATCATGTCCTAATGTCCTTGTAATAAATGTAAAAGTACACATGCCCACTAATGTTGTTGTGCTGCATGTGATCTCTGTACAAGTTCCTCCGTAAGCCTCAGCCTCCTGTGAGAATTAAGCAAAAACAATTATATATTTGAGTACGTGAGAGTCAAAATGAAAACATGAAATGATTCATTGTTTATGTGTTTACAATTTAAGGAAAGAGGGGAAAGAAAAAAAACCCCCATTATTCAAATAAAAATAGCTGCCATGAAGGTATGAGGGTGGGGATGGATTGGGGTGGAGATTAAGGGAAAGAGCAGAAAGAAAATATATTTGAAAAGTGTCTCAGGGTCCTCGGAGTCATTTGCTAACGGTACACTGATTTATCATCTTCTGGATACTCCTTGAACAGCAAGAACGAGCGAGTTACCTGCAATTGCAAGAGATGTTGTCTCTGGTTGTGGTGACAGTATTGTGGGCGACACTTCCCATCGACTTGATCGCTGCATTCCTACACTGGGCGCAGGAGAAAGCGTGCAAGGCAAGGCATCACTCCACATGATGTTTATGTAAATCATTATGCATGAGAAATATTATGTAAAAGCATGGGGATCCTTTGGAGATTGCAAATGGATGTATTGATCGGGCATCAAGCACCATGCCAAGTGTTGCAAGATGTGCACACTGCTCCGAGGCATTCCTACATGCAGAAAGTGAGATTATGATGCCTTCCTTCAGGTGCTGTGTGAACTGCCACACAGCCGGCTCATGGAAGCGGAAGCCGATGAAGTTGGACTACAGCTGATGGCGAAGGTACGCAACTTCGAACTCGATGAGCTATGGTGAATGATACATCCTTCGTCTTACAAAATGTGAGCAGTTTATGGAGCAAAGGTCCAGGCTTTCATTTGGGCACAGGGCTGCACACCCAGGCTTGTTATGCATGTGTGTGTGTGCGTGCGTGCGTGCGTCTCATCCTTAACTCCAAAACCATGAGCCTTGCAGCCTGAAACTTTGCATGCATATGAAGGGAACTCCAAGGAAGTGCAAGAGTGAAAATTGGGTGTTCGGGTTAATTAAAACACCCCTTTTGAAGATAATTAACGGCCTAATATCCTTAATCAGGCACATCCTTGGCCACCTTGCTGTCTGTGGTCTTAAGGCGTATCCCGGGTTACCTCGTCTGGGTCTGAATGTTTTTTGGCCTGCTCAACTTGGCACAGGCCACAACGATTTCTTAACGATAGTGTTTCTTTTCCCACTTTCCTCACTCATATTATCGAATCCCTTACCTGTTCATCAAAGCAACGAATCGATGGGTACATTGAAATGTTTATAAATGCCTGGACACGTTCATGGCTTTACTTCATTTCCGCACATGACATAACCTTGAGAATCTCTTGAACTCAGCTGAATTACAAGGTTTATATTCCAGAATTGAACTTTGCAGCAGTTCTGACTGCCAAAAAAAAGTGTTCATTTGTCTAATTCGGGCATTGCTTGGGCGTCTCCGGGAGGTGTTTAATATGACAGATAATTGCTTGACGAGTCAGCCGTTCCTTATCAACCGTTTCGTTTGGAGTGCTTCCTTGAGTGTTCAATCAAAGTGAAGACCAAGAAGGAACCCGAAGAAGTAAAGAGGAAATATGGCATCATCAGGAGGAACCTGGATAGGATTTGGGCTTCAGCTGCTACTCCACTACCCTCAAACCCATCCAAGTGCAACCAAGTGAGCCTCAAAGAAAAAAATTCTGCAAGAATTCACTTCTCCTTCGATAGATAGATAACGAAAGAAAGAAATAGAGTGAAAGAGGAAAGAGAAGAAAAAGCAAAAAGTAGAATGAAGTATGAAAGGAACAAAGAACAAAGAACAAGGATGTCAGGAAGAACCCGGACAGATAGATTTCAACAGTTACTCCCCAGGATCAAACGCAGCAATATGTCCAAGCTCCCAGAGGTCCGTTGCAAGCGCTCTACAATATTCACACTGTCACTGAATACTGTCCATCGATCGACTTGAACTGAATACCCCCTCCCCTTCATACTCTTTTCAGCGAAGTGACGGGTTGTATTTGCTGGTTGTCAATCAGTGTCCCATGACTTTTCATAGTACAGTATACAGTCATAGGCAAAAATATTGGCACCCTTGCACCTTTTTCAAATAATGCACCATTTCTTCCAGAAAATTGTTGAAATTAAAAAAAATATTTTGGTATCCACAAATGTATTTCATTGGTTTGCAGTGGAACAAAACAAAAAAAGCTGAAAAAAAATTACTAAACCTGAGCTTATTCCACACACAAATCCTAAAATGGCCCGGACAATATTGTTCCGGTTTTGGGGGTACATGAAATGATTTAATAGTACAGATAGGATTATATAGTGTGTCGTGTGGTCCGTGGACGATAGAAGCACTTCGATGTAATTGTTCAGGAATCCGTGAGCTTAAGTGTTGCGTGTCACCACACGAGGGGTGGTGCAGCGTTAATTAGCTTCGGGAGTAAAACTTTGTCCCCCCTGTACGTGATTGCCCTCTGTGATTTTCCCTGTTTTTTGATATTCTGAGTCCCTCAAATGACAAAAAACAGAAGCCCTGCCTTCCTGTTTTTGGGGGTGAGCAGGCCACACCCTGGGGGCGGAGGACAGGGAGGGCGATGAGAGGAAGGTTAGCAGGCGCAGGGTGTGGAAGAGGTTCCAGCGAGATTGCATGTGCGGATTGTGATTGAAGGGGCTTCAGACTACAGCGTAGCGTGGGAGTGATCGAAGGTGCAGATTGAGGAGGTTCCAGCCAGATTGCATGTGTGGAGTGTGGAGGGCTCCCATCTGGTTCGGCAGGACACGCACGTGAGGTCAGTGTGAGGACCGCACGAGGCAGGTGGCACCCTCTAAGAAAGAGGAAAGCTGGCACGTTCTTGAGCCTGTGTGTGGAAAGCTGCGTCTCGAAGCGCCGCGGCGCGCGCGTGTGCTCTGCGAAAGTGACTGCGCCATTTTGCTTGCGAGTACACGTGCTGGAGGAAGCGCCCTCAACCTGAGTTTGACGAGGACCAGCCCTGGGTCAGGCTGAGCACCAGTGTATTTAAGAAGGGGGTTTTATTTTAATTTTGTCACACTTTGTCTGTGTTTGCATCTGTGTGCGGGGCCTCGATCACAGAAGTTATTTATTATTATTATTCGTATTATTATTACCTGTGAAATTATAGTCTTGTAAATATTTGTGCATGTTTATCGAATGTGATTATTTTAAAGAAACCGCATTTAGTATATTTGTAGTGGGGTTCGTAGGTCAAACCTCCTCGTGCTGTCCATTCGCCGTCATCCTCCTTCCACCCGCTATTCCTGCGTCGTCCGCTATTGCCAACCACCACATCCTTCGAGCGTGTGTTGAAATCTATGACAATCAGCGTGTCCACCTCCTTGTAATAAGGAACCGCTCGGCCGTCCCAGGAGGTTAGTCAGTGTTAACCGCCTGGCTACAACAAATTTGGGTCGGGGGGTTAACTTGGGCCAGCCACCCCTGTGGCAATATTATTGGCACCTTTTAGAAGTTCTTTGAAATAATTAGATTTCAAGCAGGTGATTCTCCTTTATTTTGGAATTGAACTCACCCATGGTGAGTTGCAGGTGCCTGCAATATAAAAATCACTCGTTCAACCAGTTTGAATAGAGGAATGGAGTCATTCTGCTGCTTTGTGTCACTGTGTGTTCTGCAATGAGCATGGAGAAAAGAAAGAAAACCAGAGAATTGTCTGAGGAGGTCAGACACAAGATTGTAGCCAAGCATGGACAATCCCAAGGCTACAAGTCCATCTTCAGAGACCTTGATGTTCCTGTGTCCACCGTACACAATGTTATCAGGAAGATTAAGGCCCATGGTACTGCAGCCAACCTCCCTGCAAGAGAAAACTTGATCGAAGATTGCAGCAAAGGATTCTTAGAATGGTGGAGAAAGCACCCCGATCAACTGCCAAACAGATTCAAGCTGACCTTCAGACACAAGGTACGATCATTTCAACTCGCACCATCCGTCACCAACTCCATGAAAGGGGGTTCTATGGTTGGAGACCCAGGTGAACCCCACTGCTGAGAGAGACACATAAGAAAGCCCAACTGGAGTTTGCCAAAATACACCTGAACAAGCCAAAAATCCTTCGAGGAGAATGTCTTGTGGACAGATGAGACCAAATTAGAGCTTCTTGGTGACGCACATCATGTCAATGTTTGCAGAAAACAAAATGAAGCCTCAAAGAAAAGAACACCTTCCCTGCAGTCAAACATGGAGGAGGTTCAGTGATGTTTTGGGGTTGTTGTGCTGCCTCTGACACTGGGTGCCTTGAATGTGTACATGGCATCATGAAATCAGGAGATTACCAAGGCATTTTGGAGCGCAATGTTCAACCCAGTGTCAGAACGCTGGGTCTCTGTCGAAGGTCATGGGTCTTGGAGCAGGACAATGACACCAAACACACTTCAAAAATCACCCAGGAATGGTTCAGGACAAAACACTGGACTGGTTCTGAAGTGGCCAGCAATGAGTCCAAATCTAAATCCCATTGAACACCTGTGGGGAGATCTGAAAACATCAGTTTGGAGAAGGTACCCTTCAAATCTGGGAGAACTGGAGCAGTTTGCACAAGAAGAGTGAGACAAACTGCCAGTAGAGAGGTGTCGGTAGCTCAGTTATGGTGAGAGGAAGCACTTGACTGCAGTTATTTTGTCATTTTGAGGGGCAAACCTCCGTGCGACCAAATATTAAGTCGAGGGTGTCATCAATGCCATTTCTTTTTATTTTCCGATTTAAAAAGATATATTAAGTTGTGAATTAAAAACAATGGTTCTGTAATATTAACAGTGAAATAAAAACCAATGTCACCCGCAGGGTGACCCGTATCTTGCCAAAAGGTGACCACGTGTGACTTCTTTAAAGTCACACTGAGGTGAACAGAGCTGCTATCCACCAGGAGCGACTCCTAGAGGAATATCTGCCTACGAGATTCCAATGAGAATCGTTCAACAGAGTAACCATGAAAAATATGCGTTTGCCTCATAACGTCACCAAATGACGTCATAATGTCTCAAGCTTGACATATCGAGAAAGCACTCGTCGAGGTGTTCAATTTGAGGTATTACATGATATGGTACCTAAGATTTCAAAATTTGACCTTGGGGTCAAAAACTTTCGACCTCCAGCGCTAACCATGAAGATCAAGGCCGATCGCCACCAAAAATTAATCAGCTGAGCGCCAGACCATGAACTATATTCCCATGAAGTTTGAAGATGATCCAATCAAAATTACTCAAAAAATAATGGTTTCGTCGACTCCCCTGATTTGCGACAAAGTGACCTTGAAAATTTTATGCGCTGAAAGGGACCTCTATAGGACTCTGATATGCAAAGTTACAAAAATTTCCGATGATAAGTGTGCTCTGCAGAGTGATCGATACGTGATTACAGACAAACAAAAACAAAAACAAAAAAATTAAAAAATCACAAGCTGACTAACATATTGTTGCGGATTCGCGCCCGCCGGCGTGCGAGCGGCCACGTAACTCGAATCGCGGCACGTCGCCCACCGGACGGACAATCCCATCGTGACCCTCTCGGACTAACACCGGGAACTAGTCACGGGTGGGCCTTTCGGCCTCACCACGATCGTGCCAATCGGCCCCCCACGTGGGATAGGGTTGCTCGCCAAATTCGACCTACCTAAGTACCCACACGGAGGGTAGACCGGGCGATCGCACCTCGCCGCAGGTCGACTTCGGACACGGGCCACTTTAAGCGACCCGTTCCGTACTATCGGGATAACCGAGCGGTGTTATCGTCAACCTCGACGGTTCGATTAATTATTGGGCGTATTTAGCCCACGACCAACCCTTTACGTGAAGTAAGATGGAGATTCAATAAAAGAAAAGACGAAGCGAAACGGGAAAAACAGTTCAACATAAAGCACATTTATTCCGCGGCAAACGGAAAGCACACATATACAATTATACACCAAAAGCAAATGTAAAAGTAGAAGAAACACAACAATTCTGCACAAAAAGCAAATGTAACAATGCAGATCTACTACCGACTACCGAGCACACGGCAACACTTATACAGTTTTACTTCACAGACGGCGCCGACAACACATATACTCAAAGCAAAAGAAAAAGGGACCACCCTCAACGATGAGGGGGGGCAGACGGGCATGGGGCCGAGACCGCGTCGAGCCTACCCGTCTGGTGATGAGCCGCAAGATGGCGGCGGCGCCCCGACTCCGCGGGCCTCGCTGGCATTGCCTGGAATGGGGTGGGAACGGGGCCCCCTTCTCACACTATCTCAGCGCGGGGGGAAACAGGAGGGGGTTGTTGATGCTCGGGGGAATGAGGATATCTCGCTGGCTTGGGTCCCGCGACGAGCGACTCCACCGCGACCTCGGTCGCGTTACCGGCCTCCCCTCTCCGCAGCTCCCCGACTCTGACACGAGCGCCCTCTCGACTGCCTTCGCCGCCGCCACAACTCTCCAACTCTCCCACTCTCCACTCTTCTCAACTCCGTCCAACTGCTCGACTCCTTCCAACTGCCCAACTCTTCAACTCTTCCGAAACACTCAACTCTTTCCAACTCAACTGCCTCTTCTCAACTCCTTTCTCTTCCCACTCCTCAACTCCGTCCAACTGCTAACTCTTCCCAACTGCTCGACTCTTCTCGGCTCCCTCCAACTGCTCGACTCTTTCCAACTGCGTCGATTCGCTCCGCGCTCGGTGCTTTATAGTCTGACAGGAGAAATCATATGCAGATTTTTGGATCAGGAATCGCTCGGGGGCGGAGCCACGCTCCCCATTGGACAGAGGAAAAGTGGGCGTGAATGATTCTTGATCCGCGAATCTGCATATAGCGATTATACTCCGACGCACCTGGAGGCGGGGCCAAATCGCCCCACGCTCGCTGATAGGACGGAACAGAAGTGGGCGTGAATCGTTCTTGATCCGATTTCTCGGAAAGGCTGGTGTCTTTGCACCTGCTGCTCGGTGCGCGCCCTGTACGAGTCCAGGATCGGTGCCCACAAGCGGCGCGGGAATGGCGGTGATGCGATGGTTGCGAGAGCGAGATGCGACGGCAAGGGTCGTGGCTGTTGGCATTGTTGTTGTTGTGAAGCGGCGTTGCGGTTGGTGGTTGTTGTGCGATGGCTGTTGAGACGTGGTTGGTGGTGGTTGTGGTGGTAGTAATGGCGGCTGGTCCAAAATAAAGATAGTAAAAGAAAAACGGCTATCTAAAAGGGTCGCAGCCCGAATGAATAACATTTATTCCCTCCAAACAACGGGTTTGGGCCTAACTACACATATACTTACAGAGATATCTCACCTACGGGACCTGAATGGTGGTTTGCGAATTTCGTCAACCACAACAATATCTTGCAAAAACTTCGTTTTGGCAAGATAATAAAGAATTGTGGAAACAAAATACTTATTTTGTCAATTTCAACTTATTTATGGAGAAAATTGTGAGTTATTTTAAAAAAGTGCAAGGATGCCAATATTTTTGGCCACGACTGTATCCTGCAAATATCGTCCAATGCGTTTATGGTGCTTCAGCTGTCACGTATGATCCTCTACTTATTTTTAGACTTGTTTTGTTATTTTCGAATAAAGATTGTGTATCGTTTTAGGCGTGTTTGGATGTTCGTTCGAGTTCAGCATTCTGGGAGCAGATGCAATTTCAGCGGGAGATGAACGGTGAGGAGCAGCTGCCACGGTGGCTCTCAACACACCCTACTTTTGTACAGCGAGCGAAGGTCATCGACACATTTATACCGAAGGTCAGGTTGCTTATGCTACTCTACATACTTTTCATCGAGGTCATGGACTTGCTTATATATATCAGACCTGTCTATCCCGACTTCAATATGTGTGTATCTTCATTTTGTGGAAATTTCTTTCGCAAAATCATTATCGGAATAAAGGAATCTTTATTACTCGTGGTAAGTATGCATCCAAGCTTGGTGAGGAAAAATAAAAGATGACAATGTAACATCTTTGTTAAACATTGATCGCAAACTTGGTCTCATGTGCAAAGTACAAACCTTTGTTTTTTGGTACCTTGTGTTTTTGAAAACCAATCCCCATTTTATTGTTTGTAGTAGATATAAATAATATACATGCATGTAAGTTGGGATCATGTAAGAGCAAGATTTTGACATAAAAAAGTCAGATTGGCATACGAGTGTAACGGATCGATGCGACATCGTGCGTTCACAGTTTTGCGTTAAAAAATGCACTAGCTTGCGTCGAGGTAATGCCGGAAGTCGAGGTAATGCCCATGATGCGGGAAGGGTTAAACCAATGTTATGACATTACACAGAACTTGAAGACATAAAAGACCTGAATGCCATTATCCATCTTTTTTTCTATTTCCACGGAAGGCAGTGGAGTTATCGAAGCAGTGTCTTTGTCCACCACTGCCTGAGTGTGACCCCCGAACACCGGTTCGTATCGCACGTGAACTGGTTGGCCTTTCTGGCCCTCTCGCACTCAAGCAGCTCAGGCCTTCCCAGGCCATCTCTCAAGAGACAGCACCGGACTTGTCTCACCCAGCGACTGTTGAAGCAGCGCAAGGAGTCACGGCGTGACGGCTTGGAGTGAATATCATCCATCGTGGACACTTGCACTCAGAAAACGATGTGCTGTTGAATGTATAGCTTTCGTTTTACATTCACGGTTTTGCGTAGTTGAGCTGATATGATGAATTATCCTTCGTAATTGTTAAATGCCTGTGATGGAATAACTATATCTCAATAATTGGTTATCCCAAAGATTACGTTTCTTGACTTGTGAATGCAGTGAAGCTCAGAGTGCAGACCTCCATTATTAATTGGTAAATGAAATATTTGAATAATTTCATTACATTTTCTTATGAAATACAAAAAATGAAAAATCCAGTACCAATTGAACACATTTAATTTCTACTGTACGAGGGCCATGGATCTTCCCGATTGAAATACTCACAAGTCCAAAACACCCCAAAGTATATTTTATTTTTCAAGATATAAAAATTAGAAAAAGTATTTTTACCAATTGTAAAAACTTTTGTGCATTGGAAAATAAAAAAGTCTGTCTTGTGGGAATATCTGTCTCATTCGTTTAACTTTGTGAACATTTAGAGGGCTGGCAGACTGGCTTACAGCTGTGCACACTCAACTCCAAGCTGTCTTACCTGGCCAGGAATCTCGACTCACCTATGAAGTGTCATCCTGGTGTTTCGCATGCAGGATGATTCATCAATGTGCATCATCCATGTAGAGGTCCATCTGCGAGCAATGGATGTTAAAGATCCCATTGTATCTTTCGTGAAAAGTCGGTGAGTTATTGGTCACCCTGAACAAATTCCTGCCCTGTCTGCTGGAAAAAAAAATAACCATTCCTTTCATACCATGAGGCACATCGGGCTGCCGAGGTAACTTAATTTGGTTCAGGAGTACTGGTGTGTCTGCTGAAAAGATAGTCACCACTGGATGGGTCACCACTGACGCAGGGTGTCTGCTGAAAAGGTAACAGCAAACCACCTGGCATGATCTTTGCCAGGAACTGCTGAGACGGCGCTGATACTGTCACGAGTGTGGGACATTTGATTGATTATTTACTTTTTGAAAGCCCCACAGATGTTTTGGATTCATTGTTTTTTACTCTTTAATTTTGAGTTCTTCCAAAAAATTATTTTTAAAGAGTTAAGATTTCTCAGTTTGTTTATCAATAACTGCAAAGTATCTGGGATTAAAAAAATTACCCGAATATTTTGGTATATTTCACAAGTACTTTTTAAAAACCACTGAGAATTTGAGAAGTTGCAAATCCATGTGGGGGATGGAGTTATTTGCCCCACCAGGTGGGGTGAAAATGAGGGATTTGGGGTAAGGGGTCATGGCCCCCCCCTTTCCTAAAGTACTACAGTCATGGGGAGCACAACTTAAGTTGATGGCATGGTCCTTATGTTTCATGAAGAGTTTGGTCTACATCTGGTCGTTGGTTTCCGAGAAGATTTTCAAATAAATTACCGGAATTTGAGTTGAACCCCCCCCCCTCCCCTCCCCTTTCATCCTCTTGAAAGTGGTAGATCTGGATTGGGAGTACAACCGCATGAGACCTCACTGTTCTGATGTATTATACAAAATTTGATCCATATCAGTCATGATGTTTGTGAGGAAAATGTGTTTCAGTGAATGAGGGATTAGGGGAGGGAGGGAGGGAGGGAAGTGGTGGGGAGCACAACTTAAGGTTAGGGGATGGTCACGAAGACATACGGCCAGTATGATCTGGATCCAGACATTGGTTTCTGAGATTTTTGAATGAAACACATTTCTGGCAAAACTCACTTTACCCCCCCCCCTCAACGAGGGGCATACAGATGGGAGCACAACCCCATGAGACCTTGCTGTCCTGATGCATCAAACCAAATTTGATCCATATCATGCAGGTAGTTGTGGAGTTCAAGTGAAAATGAGGTATATGGGGAGGGGGCCTGTGGCCCCTTTTCTGGGGGAGATATGACCATGAGGAACACAATTTGAGGTTCGGGCATTGTCCCAATGCCTGACCTGGTCTGGATCTGTCTGGTGATTTCTGAGAAGTCATTTGAATGAAATACCAATATTTGGGGCAAAAAATCCATTTACTCCTCTTATCGGGGGCACATCCGGATGGGCAGCACAATGCCATGAGACCTTGCTGTCCTGATTCATCGTATCAAATTTGGGCCATAATCGGTCTGGTAGTTTGCAAGATATTTTAGTCACATGTTAACGAACGTATGGACAGACACCAGGACTCAAGCGGAGTTTATTTTGGAGAAAAAACCTAAAAAATACGACAGCGGGGTCACGAAGCTCACCTGGATCAGGAGCACCAGTCACTCACCACCCCCCACCCTCCCTTCGACTTTGAATTTTGTGCCATGAACAAACTTTGGTACATCATGTGTGAAGGAGGTTGTGGTGAAGTACAGTATAATGAAAATTGTATGTGCAGCTTCAGAGAAGCAAGCAAATACCTATTTTTTTGGGGGGGTGGGGGGTGAAACACCCTCAAGACAGTGATTTTTTTTTGACGTCATGAACCAACGGTGGTACGTTACTGGTGATAAAAGTTGTGGTCAAGTTTCATCAGAATTGTGTGTGTAGTTTCTGAGAAGCAAATACAGTTCCTATTTTGAGGGTCAAACCTCCGTAAACACCCTTCTAAGGCCCGAGTTTTTCATGCCGTGAACAAACTTTGGTACATTGCAGGTGATGAAGGTTGTGGTGAAGTTTCATTGAAATCGTGTGTAATTTGAGAGGAAAGCAAATACCTAATTTGGGGGGGTGTGGTCAAACCTGGACCAATTTTGACCCCACTTCGACCATGATTTTCTTCATGTAAACAACAAACTTTAATACATCACAGGTGCTGATTCATTAAAATTGTGTAATTTCAGAGGAAAACTAGAGGGGGAGCACTCGGGAGAGTGCAAAACCTCCGCCGCCAATACTGCTGGGTCACTCAAATGACCCTTATATCTTATTCATTAAATATGTCAACAGTGCTGACAGAGTTATAGTTCTTTTCTCCAACATTTTTTTTTGGGAGGGGGGGGTGGAAATCACTTAAAACATGAAGAAATGCAAAAAAAAGAAATCGAAATTTTGTTGAAAAAAAAGTTGCAAAAATGTTTTTCTCGAACAATTTTTTTTGTGGGGGGGAGGGGGGGTTGGAAATCACTTAAAACATGCAGAAATGCAAAAAAATATTTTTTTTTCTCCAACAATTTTTCTTTTTTTGGGGGGGGGGGGAACAAAGTCCAAAATCTAATGGCATGATCCTTGGACCATACCTAACCCCCCCCACCAAGTTTCGTCGAAATCCGTCGAGGAGTTTTTCCGTAATACTGTTCACAAACAAACAAATAAACCAATGTCACCCCCAGGGTGACCCGTATCTTGCCAAAAGGTGACCACGCGTAACTTCTTTAAGGTCAC
Source organism: Eptatretus burgeri (assembly GCF_056783735.1). NCBI lineage: Eukaryota > Metazoa > Chordata > Myxini > Myxiniformes > Myxinidae > Eptatretus > Eptatretus burgeri. The sequence continues at coordinate 28,781,432 of NC_140966.1, read as the reverse complement.
ACTGAGGTGAACAGAGCTGCTATCCACCAGGAGCGACTGAGGAATATCTGCCTACAAGAGATTCCGATGAGAATCGTTCGACAGAGTAACCATGAAAAATATGCGTTTGCCTCATAACGTCACCAAATGACGTCATAATGTCTCAAGCTTGACATATCGAGAAAGCACTCATCGAGGTGTTCAATTTGAGGTATTACACGATATGGTTCCTAAAACTTGAAAATTTGACCTTGGGGTCAAATATGTTTGACCTGAGGCATTAACCATGAAGGTCAAGGCCAATCGCCACCAAAAATTAATCAGCTGAGCGCCAGACCATGAACTATATTCCCATGAAGTTTGAAGACGATCCGATCAAAATTACTCAAAAAATAAGGGTTTCGTCGACTCCCCTGATTTGTGACAAAGTGACGTTGACCTTGAAAATTTTATGCGCTGAAAGGGACCTCTATAGGCCTCTGATATGCGAAGTTACAAAAATTTCCAATGATAACTGTGCTCTGCAGAGTGATCGATACGTGATTACAGACAAACAAACAAAAAAACGAACAAAAAAAAACATACAAGCTGACTAACATATCTTGCAAAAACTTCGTTTTGGCAAGATAACAAACAAACAAACAGAAAGGGGTGAAAACAGTAACATCCGATCTTCGATGGCGGAGGTTAAAAAGCAAATACCTATTTTAAGAGGTCAAACATGAGCCCACTTTGACGGTAGACCTCAATTTTTTTTAATGCCATTAACAATCTTCAGTTGCAACATCCCAAATATAATTTTAGCAAAGTTTGGTCACAATCCCATCAGTAGTTTCAGAGGAGAAGTTGCAAGTGTTTATGGACTGATGACACACCATCCAATAAGCTCCCCAGAACGACATTCCAGGTGAGCTAAAAAATGATCTCATTTCTCTCTGCGGATGCCTGACCGGTACAAATTCAGACAAAGTATGATAAAACAGCAGGTTTGTTTTCCCATTTGTGTTCAAAATACAACATTCACTTTAAATGAAGTTGTTCCTCGATCATAAACTGACGGACACGGACCAATTGCTTCAACCAGCTTTTTGCTTAAAGTGTGTGGGATAAGTCGGTGTAAAGCATAACAGCAAGTTGTTGCATCACATAACAATTCAAATCGTATTGGTGGCAAGAATTCCGATTAAAATTGAGTGAATTTCTGAACGTGGACCAAAAAAAACAAACAATCTGTGCATATAACACAAATCCTCATCAAGGACACAGGGGTCCCAACCACACATTAAAAATGGGACCTATACTGTATTTTACATTTAAATAACTTAGTAAATTATGCAATATGGACATAAGATGTAAAAAATATAAAAAGTGCATATAAAAAAATACCCCCGAGAGGGAGTGCCGGTCATCTCTGCCAGAGGTCGAAAGTAACTCTGTGCCAGACTGGAATAGGGGCAGTTGATAAAGTACGTACGCTCTACTTCCGGGTTTCAAAACCACCCACCCCCCTCTGTATGCAGGCTAGTGACCACCCACCCACCCCCCTCATACATCGCTAATCGCTTGCAAAGCCAGCAGTTCCTTATGAACAGATGTTTGTAAGCCATGACGATGCAGTCCCAAGCGGTGTAACTTACCTTTTTCTTTTAATATCACAGCACGTCATTTTTGAAAATAAAAGTACAAATTGACTTTCAAAACAATGTTAATGTCATAAATGAAAGTAAGTGTGCATATAAACTTGTGTTCCGTTGTTTTAGTTAAATCCGACAAAAGCTTCAAATGTAATATTTGTCTCAGAGTTCCGGTTCTTAATTTTTTTAATACTTTTTTTTTGTATGTACGTACTTCATGAACGGCACATACGGAGAATCAGAACGAAGTTTGAAGAGCTATAAAATCGGAACGAGAGCAAATTTCAAAAAAATGGCTAGTGTTGTTCCATATAATAGTCCATAGTATCTGAATCACTAATAATATTTGATCTCTCTTGATAAATGAGGGAGGAGATACGATTTGAAATCGACGATTTTCGCAACTTTGACAGCCTTGTGACGTTGACCTCGACCTTGGACGATCTTGTAAGTTATATTGTTGTGCATGTCTCATCGACCTCTATCCATTCCACGATTGGTTATTTGTCTCCACTCGGTTTGATTGTGGACGGACGGACAGACGTACAGACTTTGAGACTGGGGTTTTGAGGTCATCTCTACTGAGATGATAGAGATGACCTAAAAATTCAAGGAGGCATGTTGGTAGTATGCAAGGAAATCAAAGTTGTGTGTTGGTAGTGGAGGTGGTAAAATGTATACAAATGAACAAACCGGGAATGTTTGCAGACGAAGCAGATAAATCAATCAATTACATGAAGAATGAGTGAGCAGTCGGAGCTCTTTATTTGTGTGTATCCCAAGTGAACCCCTCTTCCATTTGTGGAAGTGACGCACCACAGGGTCGTCAAACGAACCACCCGAGTTATTACCATGGCCAGTGAGTGATAACGAATAGTTAGAACAAGCTCAGTACAACCTGATAACAGAGCAATATCAAAAGTTAGTTTCTTTTAAATGTAAAAAGTTAAGAAATATGGCTCAGCAGGGATTTGAACCACCGACCACCCAGACTGAAAGGGGACGTTCTTTGCCATTACACCACCGAGCATTCAATAGTGACATTATATACTGATAGCACATCCAAATTGTAAATTCCTGTGCGCATGTACAGGCTACACTATCATACAGAATGCTCATTGAGCATAATCAAAAGGCCAAATACGATCCAGTATATTCTCAATCTTTATTGAACAATGCATATTCAGACAGGCCCCAATGCGTTACGAGAAGGTGAACACAATGGCAGTTGAAGATGTACTGTTCTTCACGATGTCGCACCTGCTTGATGGGAACGCTTGGGTTTTGCAGTTCCACCTTCACGGAAGCCATTTCTAGAAAAGACCAATTCCAAAACGCGTGGGCAAAGGAAACATTTGCAACAAAACTACAGCTGAATTGTGAATGCTGACATTGCGGCACTTTACATTTGACAAAAGTACATTACTGTGTACAATAAATGGCTACGGTTAACTCGTTTGTAATTAATTAATTAATGGCAGAATAATTTATATACAGATAAATTAATCAAGTGTTCTGACGTTTGACGAAGCAGTTCGGTTAGGAATTAGTAACTTGTTCAGGGTGCCGGTGATAGTTTGCCTCCTCTTAACGAAGTACACCGTGGGATCTTTTAATGTCCACAAACTAAAGTTGCCAGATGGGAAAACCCATTTAACATCCATCTCACACACAAAGGTAGTTGGAGGAGGAAGCATAAAACAGAAGGTGATTGGAGGAGAAGAAATATTTAAAATAGGATTGATCTGTGAAAATGAGTGTGGGAGATGGAGTATAATAGAATGGGGTCGTTAAGATTCAGTGATGATCAAAATGGTTTAATGACACTGCATCAGGTGCAGCAGCGACTTCCCTCGCCACTTGACCTCAAAAAGGAGCTTTTGTTCAATACCATCTCTGCCCAATCAGGAGATAAAATAACTTGATTACCTCCACCACTGAAGGTGAAGGGAGTTACGTTTTCACCCCTTACTGTAGGTTTGTTTGTTTGTGTACAGGATCTCAAAAAGTTGTTGACAGATCCAGTTGAAAATTTTTGGACAGGTTGGGTGCGTGACAAGGACGAACTGATTAGATTTTGATGAAGATCTGGATCCGGATACTCGAATTTTTAAAGTGATTCTTCACCATTGAGAGAAAGGGCAAAACCGATATATAGCATAATATCTCAAAAAGTTGTGGACGGATTTGGACGAAACTTGGTGGACACATTGGGTGTTTGACAAGGAAGAAGCGATTCGATTTTGGTGAAGATCCGAATCCGGATACGAGAATTTTTTTTAATCTTTCAAAGCGATTCCTCACCAGTGAGAGATAGGGCCAAAAACGATATAGTGCTGCATAGTATGATATTTCAAAAATGTATTGGGCCCGATATGTTCTTGTGGATCAGGCATTACGTGGTGGAGGTATGCGCTCAACCGAGTTCCCTTCTAGTTTATTTTGACATTGTGTAACGCAGATGTTTATAAGCTTATTTAGTCAAACGCCATAAAGTAACACAACTTCCACTGTGCTTAAATGTTGTCAAGACTTCTGTTATAGCAAAAGCTCTTTTCCCCAATTCAGTCAGCACATCCAACCAAAAACTCATTAGTTTGCTCATCACCAGAGAGGTCGTTGTGGTTTTGACTGGTGGTGGTGGGTTGGGTGAAATTGAGCGATGGGTTAATTGGCCAGATGGGATAAGTAATAGCTCAGATGTTGCGATGCAATTACGCCGAGGTCAGTTCGTCTCTTCCGATTTGCAACCCTGCATTCATCATCTGCCAAAAAAGCTGTCGGCACAATTATGAAAACAAATTGAAAATTTTATTCTGCAAGGTTGGACGAAAACATATCTATCCCAAGGAAAGCTGCAGGAAGTCCATCAGCCACCAAAAATACTGAAGCAAAGGAAAAAACAGCATGGTAGGCCCGGAAGACCAAAGACACAAAGAAAATGTGATGGAGCAAATTAAAAGAAGAGAATAGGGAAAGCAATAATGACTGTTCAAAGGTTTCCTGGCTGTTGCTGGCTAGCCCCAGGACTGTTCTGTGCACCACAGACAGGTTAATGTGTGGCAGGCATTTCCTGTTGGTCAGGATGCACGCAGCAATAGCTGGTGTGGCACTTGCTACCTGGTACCCACTACAGTAATGGGGTCTGATCATGACTTTGTCATCTTGGTTTGACTACTTCACTCTGGAGAGGAGCTTCTGCGCCTCACCATCAAGGGGACCTGCTCCTATCGAGAAGTGGTCCATTTGTATGACCATGCATTCTGACTTCACAGTTGGGATGTGTGTGTTTCATTGACCATGTACTTCAGCCTTTGGGCTGAGGTGCATATCTATGCTCATGGGAGTCTTGTTGGACTGTGCACTTTGTTCATGTGGCCATGGTGTGCATCCAAAGCTGTTTAAAAACGTTATGATTTTTTAAAACCTTTTGTTAATTTAAAAAAATAATAAATATATAAAAAGACATCCTTCGTAAGGAGGGCCAACAAGCCCAAAACAAACGTCAATGGATGTTCCCTTTGGGGTGGTCTGGACTGGCTGATCTGTAAAATCGAGAATTAATTTCTCTTTTGCACACAGCCGAGGTAGAACGGCCAGGCTGGTCTGCAAAATCGAGAATTAAATTCTCTGCATGAGGATGTTTAAACAATGACAGGCTGGATCCAGTACATAGGCATGCAACATATGAAAAGTACAGATTGGGAAGGAGGGAGGGTAAAAGCACAATTACTGAATAAATATCAAGGTTTAAAATGCAACACCATATGAAAGGTTAATAATAATAATAATAATAATAATAATAATAATAATAATAATAATAATAATAATAGTAAGGATGCTACTCCAAAAGTGAAACTCACTTGAAGCGGCGGTGCACGCGCTTGAGGTAGCGCATGCGACCCGTTCCAGTGGTGTTACGCCGTTTTGCCTTCTCGCTCCAGTTGTCTGGATGGGAAAGGGAGAGCACATGAATCAATCTCCGTGGCACGTGTACCAAAACGTTCATATAGCCACAGGAACTGAAGGCACAATCCTCACGAAATGATAATTAAACTCAGACACCAACAGCAATTATAATGTCTGACTCCACAATTAAAATCAGATTCCGTAGCGGTCTTAACAGAAACACACAAATGACAAATCTAATTAAAAAATACACCCGTGCGGGAGTGACGGTCATCTCTGCGAGAAAATATATAGCCTCCTGAAGGTAGGGCAGTTTTTGCAAACTTTGAAGTCACGTGACACGAAAACGAAAGCGAATATCGAAAATCTGGCTCGACAAAATTTAGATATTGTACCATAGATTCATATGCTACAATCAAATTCAAGATTGCTTGAGAAATGTAGGAGATAGATTTTGAAAATTGTCATTTTCGCATGAAAATCGTCATTTTCCCATTTTTTGTCAACTTTTAAGTCACGTGACACGAAAACGAAAGCGAATATCGAAAATCCGGCACGACCAAATTTAGATATTGTCCCATAGATTCATATGCTGCAATCAAATTCAAGATCGCTTGAGAAATGGCGGAGGAGATAGAATTTGAAAATCATCATTTTCGCAACTTCAAAGGCCTCGTGACCTTGACCTTCGGTGACCTTGAAAGTCATACCATCGTGTACGTCTCATCGACCTCAATCAGGATCACTAATGACCAGATCTCCCGCTTAAACTTTATTGTGAACGGACGGACGGACGGATCGAAGGACATCGACACCCATATTATAAGGTCATGTTCGAAGAGATGACCTAAAAATCAAAACACATTCGTCGAACTCATGACTTGCATTTATGTCTGGTAAATATATCGAGTTTCTCAATTTTTTTTGTTATCGTTTCGGGAAATTAAATAACGTCATCTTGTACCAAGGACATTGCCCGTCTTTAGTACAGGCTGCCATGAATTGCCAAAGACTTACTGCAGCAGAAGGCCTCCGCAAAACAAGGCATCCAAACTCATAAAATTCTGCTGATGAAGATAACTGAGATCTACAAAGAAATTTTTGCAAATCCTGACGACATTCGCCAAAATGAGAAACAGGTCTTGGGGTCGATGTTTCGCATTTGCTGAAGATGTAAACAGGGTCAAGGCCACAGCACACTTCAGAAGGAAGGTCTCCGTACCAGGAACAAACCATTTATAAACTGCCGCACATGCATTGAAGAGGCCAATTGTGCGAATAATGTTCTGGCACCAGTCTGTTACGTATGTGAAGTGACAACTTTTGGGATAACACCATCAGGCATTTATAAATGTTATGCATGTGCAAAGCATTTGGTTTTGGATGAACAAGCATCGCTTGTGTATTTGTGGGTATTCATATATTCAGAAGCTAAGCTATCGCAACAAAAGAAAAACAACAAAGCGATCTCATGCTAAAGGCCGATTGGTTACCGAGTCTATGGAGAAGGTTGGACTCAAACAGCACAAGCACTTGCTGTCAGATTTGACAGGAATCGTGGCAGAATCAAAATGTTTGTTCTTCCTGATTGTTACCTCCACCACCGAAAGTGGGTGCAGGTTATGTTTTCACCCTGTCTGTGAGCAGGATATCTCAAAAAGTTATGGACGGATTCAGATGAAACTTGGACAGGTCAGGTGTGTATGCCTGGTATTGCATTAATGGTTTGGGGGGTGGGCTTGGGATCTTAAGGTCCCGAGTTCAAATCCCGCTTGGCGGTTGAATTAATACCAGGTCGGGTTGATTTGGCCAGTCATCCTTCCGAGGCCAGAAAAACGAGCATCAGCTTGTAGGGATGATTGAGCCATTTGAGTATCCTGCGTCGGAGTGGTTACCCATCCAGAATTGTCCCCAATAGCCCAGAAATTGTTTCGGCAGCACTGACGCTCTGCATAGAGTATGGTCCCAATGGATTGATTGATTGGGTGTGTGACAAGGACAAATTGATTAGATTTTGGTAAAGACCCAGATCCTTGAATTTTATAAAGAGATCCTTCACCATTCAGAGATGTGGTCAAAAACGATAAAGAGCATGATATGTCAAAACGTTGTGGACAAAACTTGGTGGATGAGTCGAGGAAGTGACATGTCAGGTCAGGTCAGGTCAGGCATGGGAGCATGCACCAGAGCAGTGCGTTGCTGCGTACACTTTCCGTTGTTACACCAGGGGCCTCCGTCTGGCCATCCCCCAGGCAGATGCCTGGCCCATCCCCATCTTCTTGAGATGTTGATAAACTTGCTGCAACAATGAGGCACGTGGTCAGCCCACTGACCTCCTCCACAGACTCCCTCGCTGAGAGAATCTGGTGAGCAGGATCAGCGTCAGGAAAACGAGCCACGTGTCCATACAGCAGCATCTGATGCTCACGGACCATGCAGGTAACAAATCTCATTTGAGTCTCTCAGCAACCGCTCGATGGACACAAAGTCTGACCAGCGATAGCCAAGGATTCTCCGAAGAGACCAGGTACCAAAGGAATTGTCTCCATCTCAGATCCCTGATCAGAGTCCAAATCTCACATCCATAGAGCAAGACTGGAAGCACCAAGGACCTGAAGACTCGGACTTTGGTCCTCCCGCACCACACCCCATGATCCAGCGAATCCATGACTCCCCAGGCCCGACCCAGACGTCTGTTGACCTCTGGCTCACAGCCAGCAGACACACAAATATCACTACCAAGGTAAGTGAATCTCTCCGTGACCTCAATATCCTCGCCACAAACAGGTGCAGACAAGATAGCTGCATCCAAAGCCTGGATCTTAGGTTTGACCCAGGAAAACCGTAATCCCAGCATCTCTGACTCCTCATTCAGCACCTTGAGGGCCCACAAAAGGATACCAAGAGTCTCCACAAAGACGACTGCATCATCCGCGAAATCAAGGTCAGAGATCTTGGCATTCCCAAACGATGCACCGCAGCTTGATCTCTCTGACATCCTCTCCAGAATACAGTCCATACAAGTGCTGAAAAAGTGTGGGGGACAATATACACCCCTGAAAAACTCCAGAAACTGCAAATAAGTCAGAGATGGTATCGCATCTCACAGCACTCTCAGTCCCAGAGTATTGTTCAAACATCAGATTGATCAGCTTTTGGTGGCACCCCACGAAGACCAAGAATCCTTCAGAGAGCATCCCGATTCAATGAAGACTATTTACAGATATCAACATAGGCTACAAGCAGCTCCTGCCGAAACTCTTGTCTGTGTTCGGTGAGGACCCAAAGCGCAAGGACACGGTCAATCGTTGACCTCTTTGGTGTAAAGCCTGACTGCTCTGGGCACTGGTGCTCAAGCAGATGGTGGCGAAACCTATCAATAATTATCTAAGCAAAGACCTTGCCTGGCACTGAGAGCGGCATCACCCCTCGGTCGATGTTGCACTCTTGGCGATCACCCTTCCCTTTCCAGAGAGGGACAACAAGGCCCCTCTTCCATTCAGTTAGGATGCCTGTGTTCCAGGCAGGGCACAGAACTGCATGCAACGACACGAGTGTAGCATTTCCACCAGACTTGAGAAGTTCAGCATGGATGGCACAGATCCCTGGGGCTTTACCCCCATTTCAAGCGGTTCACTGCAGCATGTTTCGACAAACAAAAGTGGACCACAGTTGATTGGAGGGTCAGCAATCGGGATGGTAACAACCCTGACATCCAACTTGACAGCCGGTGGATCAGCCTGGTGCAGCCACTCAAAGTAACCAGCCCAGAGGGCCTTCAATTCAGACTCCTCTGTCGAGAGCCCACCACCCTCTGCTCTAACTGCAGTACACCGAGGGACGGGCTTGGATGAATGTAATGCGCGAATTCCCCTGTAAGCAGGACGAGAATCACTTGACCACAGGTGATGTTCTACCCCCTCACAGATTATTTGCATATAGGCCTCGTTGTCCACCCTTAGTGCACGTAGTTTTACGCCTCAGCTCCCTAAACAGATCAGCTCTGCCATTCAGCCTGGCCCTGCGACTCGTCAATGTTATCCTGTGTCCCTCGAGACAAAATTCTTCTTCGCCCTGCGGTGAGTTCCAAGACATCCACTGGCAACATCAAGGATTGTGGTCTTGAAGGCACTCCACAACTCTTCAGGATCCACCAAAGCACCCAGTCCCCTCCAAATCCCCCACTCAGCCTGTTCACAAACTCCTCAGCTACCGCCTCATGCTTGAGCTTGCCAACATCCAGCCTAGGCTGGGATGGTACCATTCTCCCAGATTTAAGGTGCAACTTAAGAGTTGCTACAACAAGCCTGTGGTCAGTATTGAGGAACTGAGCACTCTGGTAGACCCTGCAGTTCTGGATCATCCTCCACTGACCATCAATGAGCACATGGTCAATCTCCTTTGCCACACCGCCAGCGTTGGAATACCAAGTCCAGCGATGAGCTTGTGGGCGCTGAAACCATGAACCAGCCACCCAAAGTCCATGACTTCTTGCAAAGTCAAGGAACTTAGTGCTATTCTGGTTCATAGTTCCTGACCCATGGGGACCAACACACACCTCATAAACATCGCTATCAGTTCCAGTGGATGCATTGAAATCCCCCAAGACAAGAAGTGTATCTCGCCTGGGACACTGATCAACCACAGACTCGAGTGTGGCGTAGAATGTGTCCTTCATGGTGAGATCACTCGCCTCAGTCGGAGCAGAGACAGAGACCAGGGAAATGACACCTAACGAGTGACGAATCCTTAATCTCATAATACGCTCGTTGACCGGTGTTACCTCAATTATCATTGGGGTCAGCTTATTGGACACAGCGACAGCAACTCCTTTTTTTTCTTTTTAAAAGCTTTTCCCTCCAAAATGATACCGCTGTGGCACCTTCGTGCCGTGTGGTGATCACAAGCACCAGGTTTGGTGAATTTCTGCACAACCGTAAATTGGGAGATCGAGTCACGAACGGACAGACAACAACCCGAAGCTTTTCGGAAGAAGAAGAAAAAAAAAAAAAAAAAAAAAAACCACACAGGGGAGAACAACTTCCTCGTACTGAACGTCGCACTCACAACAACAACACACGTGTCCTTACAAGGAATTTCATGGCAGGAGGCCGTCCGGCCCATCACAGGCCGCGATGGTGTTTACAGCCCTATACTACTTACACTTTCTCTTCCTCTTGTCCGGGTATCCGCATTTGGCGCAGCGGGACTTCTGGATGTGGTACGCTTTGGAACCACAGCGACGGCACAGAGTGTGCGTCTTATTCCGGCGCTTCCCGAACGACGATGTCCCCTTCGTCTGAAACACACGAACTTGTTCGCTGCACAAAGCTTCACGCAATGGGCGTCAATACGAGACCGTGACGAGAGAAAAAGAACGACCACGGTTCACACACACACACACACACACACACACACACACACACACACACACACACACACACACACACACACACACACACACACACACACACACACACACACACACACACACACACTCATATCAATGGAGCGTCACGGAGCGCCCATGGTGGTGGTGGTGATAGATAAGCAAGGCCCAAACGTGAAGGGGCCTTGTCACGATCGCAAACAGGCGTCGTCAATTAAAAATAAACTTCCGCACACGAAACTACGACTAAAAGCATCCATCCGGGACGATCCGTCGATAAATCAAGGTGAACATGAGGTGGATGCTCACGGATTGAATAACGGGGATGAACGACACTCACCATGATGAAACCACGTCGAACCGGAAAAGGAAGGGCAGCTGCACGGACCAAACCGGAAAAGGAAAGGAAGCTGCGCCGACCGAACCGGATGTACGAAATTGAAGAAGAAGAATATTAAAAATATCACGTGCTGTTGTTGTTGTTGTTGTCATTTCTGTTCTCATAGTCGTAATTGCCTCGAATTATTGGTCCTTCCGTTCGAAAGTTCGACCTAAAGTTAATTTTTACTCATCTTCTTCGGTTTATTTACTGTCTGATGCAGCACTGTGTATTTAATTGATACGAGTGCGTGCCCGTACGTGCAAAAATAAAAAAATTCAAACCGGGTACCAGAAACAACAACTACACAAGCCGTTCCTTCGCTCTGGCGTGGCAGTACGTGCAAAAAAAAAAAGAATTGTGACATCGATTGTGACGTCATAGCACCATGTCCTGTCATTGGTTTGGTAAATAAATGGCCACAACTTGAGAACCACTTGTCCGATTAATATCAAACCTTGAAAAGGCACATACTCAGGCCTCAGGGCCCCAGCAATATTCCTGGCAAGTTTCAATTAGATCGGACCAGTGGTTGTCGAGAAACAGCGGTTGCAGACAGACAGACACACAGAGATTGCTGGAATTATAGAAAGACAAGGAGTTAGAGGGAGACCATTTAAAAACCTATCAAAGCTCGCGTTAATATCACCAACATATGGTTGTTCATCCGTCCTCTATCCTTTTTAAACGCTGAGCATCAAGCAAGGAAGCAGCACGGACCATCTTTGAAGTCTTTGGTATGACTCGGCTGCTGGGGATTCGAACCACCGACCTCCCAGACTCAGAGCAGACACGCCAACCTCGTCTGGTGCAAATTTTTCTTTGTTTTGTGACATCACAACTGGCGATTTCATTGTTGATGGGGAACCGAGAGCATCATGGGAAAATACGTTCAACCGTGCACAACTTGCTACAAAGGTCTTGGCGTAGATCTCCTCCGGGATCTAAGGAACCACAGAAAGCCACAACTTTAGATTCGTGCTCAGTACTTGATGACTTCGACAACAAGCTCTAAATAATCCACTTATACTTTAACAGCTAACGGAAAATATTATGACCACGTGCAGGGTTCAGCTGGGAAACGTTTTTGACCCAAGTCTTTGAAAATCCATCATACCAAAGCAGGTCTATGCAATTTGCTTAGGATGCCGGTGATAACTCACTCACTATTCCTGAAAGTCACCGTGGGATCTTTCAACATGCGTGCACTAATGCTGGCAGACACGTCACTTCGCTCAAGGTCTTTCTCAGCTAAGGCGTGATGTAGCTTGTGATGCAACACCCTGCCTGCTTCGAAGCAATCCAACAGTGTAATGAATACGCAGCAATCGGGAAGGGAATCAAACCCAAATTCGACAGCCCAAAGGTAAGTGTGCTCCCTTCCTCCTCTGCATATCTGCTGATAGGGGCCTGTTGTAGGATCTCAATGATAATGCAAACGACGAACACTGATCAGTTATTAACAGCTAGCTTGGTCAAGTTGTGAAATTGATTAATTGTTTGGCATCCCACCATAAAAAAAATGACAACCTTGGACCCTGTTCCTACCCAGCACACACATCAGAATTGACCGAACGCTGGTGAGGTTGGAAGGGTCGCAAGAAGACGTCGATTTGCCAACATCGGTCCAACGTCGGGCAAATGGTGTGAAATGTTGAGACAAGGGCCAACTTTGGACCATCGGCATAGTTGGCAACATTGAGAAAAGAAAAGGCAGTAGTATGGATCATTGGTGAAGGTTAGGCAGTGTGATGGTACAAAACGATGAAATGGGGTTGGGAGGGGTGTGGAGAGCCATAAAAGGGGGGGGGGGAAGAGGGAATGGGAAGCATGGTTGTTGGTCAAACAGTTAGGGTGACTGGCTTAAGATCAAAGGGTCGAGTTCAAGCCGCCGTCATCATTGAATTAACAAAGTGCGGTTGCCTGAGCCGGTTATCCTTGAAGGTGACAAAATGAGTACCAGTGTAGTGGTATTGGAGGGCACTGCATCAGTAGCACAGCCGTGCCCCCAGAGTGATGCACGCAGCAGCCACAGGCTGCACATGATAGCTTGCTATCTCAAGCCCTGGGTAAGGAAATTTTGTAATTTCAACTTTATTTTGAACATTAAGACACTTATGCAAAATTTTACTTAAACAAGCTCAAATGAGCTAAGATCCTCGTCCTCTTAATGATGACGTCATAAAAACGAATATGACGTCATTGTGATGTATCAGGTTTGTGATAAATTATCTGTGCTAATGCCTGGCTTGATTCCCACAAACAAAATTCAAACAGCTTGCCGAGTTTCGGAGATAATGTCATAGGCGATTTCCATTAGCGGCGATATGACGTCAACTTTTTTCGAGGAAGAATTTCCAAAATCGGAGATTGTTACTGCCTGCGCGTGGGCTTTCTGCAGATACATGGCAAATTTCACGAAGATCCGATGAAAACTCTGTGTTGTGAAACAAAAAGTCAAAAAATAGGGATGAGGTCATAAAAATTGATATGACGTCATAGTGATGTATCATATGCACGGTAATTCATCTCTGCTCATGCCCTGTTCGATTCCTGCAAACAGAATTCAAAAAGCTTGCCTAGTTCGAGATAATTTTTTTAGGAGATTTCCATTAGTGGAGATATTTTGACGTCATAACTTTTTTCTCAGAGGAATTTTCAAAATCTGAGATGGTTACTGTCTGCGCAGGGTATTTTTACATATATACGCCAAGTTTCAGGAAGTTTCGATGAAAACTATAGGCTGTGAAACAAAAAAGTCCACAAGAAGATGAAGAACAACAACGTAAGACTGAGAGATCCTCCACAAGGATCTAAAAAAAAAATAATAATAAAAACTCCACAAACACCCCCACTTTAGTACAACGATAGTTATTTCATAGTATTTGTTCAGTTAAGCTCACTGTAATATGGAATAGGAAAAGCCGAGAAGCGAACATAGAATTCTTCTTGCATTCGCTTCTGACTTTACCTATTACCTCAACATTACCCTCACAACAACTACACCGCCTAGAGCAGGATCTCATCTGAAAAAAAAAAAATCCTCAACATTGCCTTTACAACAACAACTACACCGCCAAGAACAGGATCTCATCTAAAAAAAAATATATTACCTCAACATTACCTTCACAACGACAACTACACCACCTAGAATAGGATCTCACCTAAAAAAAAAATAATATTACCTTAACAACAACTACACCGCCTAGAACAGGATCTCATCTGAAAAAATAAGTACTAGATTGAACGTAGAATTCTTCTTACTTTCCCTATAACTTCTTCATAACTGTATACGCAATTTCCGGTGACTTCGGCCTGGATTCGGGATCAGCGATCAAATAACGTAAATCACGATTAAAAATTCTTTTTTGGTGATGCGGGAGATATCTTTATTAAAATCAGTGGAGGAAATATCCACCATGTCTGATATTTGGGTCTTTCATGTCTCAGACGATGCCTTTATCTCCCAGCATGCATCATTCACCATGACAAAAACCGGAAGCAAAAAAAAAAACGCAAGCAAAAGGCTCATAGCCAACGACACGGATTCCAAATTGCTCGGGTATTGTGTTGTTTCCTATTCTCTCATGTGCATGTGTTAAGTAATATTCACAAGATAGAAATAAAACCCAATCGTGTTTATACACCGCACAACGTTTAAAAAAAAACTGGAAGCAAAAGGGTCATAGCCAACGACACGGATTCCAAGTTGCCAGGGGTATTGTGTTGTTGTTGTTTCCTATTCTCATGTGCACGCGTTAAGTATGAAGCTCACTGTGTTCGCTATTACATGCGAGTAGATATGCGGTACAAATGTGTTCGGTGTCCCATATGTTCTTTGTAACCTCCAACACTTCCCTTCAACCATTTATCGTATCTTTCAGCACACACTGCTTCAGCTGCCAGTTATCCCTCCATCCCTCACTGGACCATTAAAACCAGTCTGAGGTACATCCTTGTGGCGCTGCACACCAGGAGGGCAATAAATCTTAATTATCCCATGAGAGCATGCCAAAACACCAGGACATGCCCCAATCCCAAGATGCCACCAGACTTTGGAGGCTCCGACATGCCAATCGAGCAAGACGAGGGCACCTCTGATCTCCACGTCGTATTAGTCTTCGGCTTATCTTCGGGTCCAGTCTTGTCATGGCGCCCTAACCTAATACTCCAAGGTCTGCGCTGCACTTGGCATCTTTCCCGGGATGCACGGTGAGACACGGCAACTCGAAGACATGCTGAGTGGGGCCAGGAGGAACAAGACCAAAAGACATAATGTCAAAGTTAATGGGTGGTGTTAGCTCAGCCAAGTTTATGCAAGGTGTGAGGGAGCACAACCCCACCCCCCATTCTTCTTCTTCTCTATAATCTCTCATTTCCTTGTTGTGGACTGATGTGTGCTTTGTGTAAAGTGTAAGGTGACTGCTTAAGACATGAGAGGACAGGAATGCACACATCGGGGAGAAGTCGGAATGTTAGTACCTGTACACAAGCTTTTTGTAAATATATGCAAAGTTTCAAGACATGGTTAAAACACATTAGCGTCGACTCAGCTTGTCTGTCCCAACAGCCGAGAATGGAAACTGGTGATTGGGCAACAGATAAGAACGCAGCCTGTGTCTTGGTTCTGCTCAGCCAATCAATTAAGATCTGTCATGTGACAGTCGGCACGATACTCGTTCGCATTGATAACCTCACAAAACGATAATACGGCTTTGGATCTGGCTCAAGGTTCATGGCACGAAAGGAGAAGGTTGTCTTCAAACCCACTGTCCTTTTGGAGTTATCCACAAGAAATATGGGGCGGGGGGGTTATTATTATTTAAATGTTATCAAAATGCCAATAGGATGAGAACATCACCAGGTTCACCTGCTAATTTTATACAGAGAGCACCATTCAGACGTTCAAATGTCAAGAAGACAAACAATGACGTTTCACATCATTTATTACTTTTTCTTTTCCCCACAAAGTACATTGCATGTAACTACATATATATTCAAAGTTTTTGTTACGCTGGCATGGAAGTTCCACAACAGCACGCTTCAGAATTCGCCATGAAGCAGAATGATAAGTTTCAACTTCAGCATTGATAATGCAAGGGGTGTTTCAAAGGGGAAAACAAAAGTACAAAGAAAACAAACAAAAAAAAAAAGGTCAAGAGGCAAGGTAGGATGGCCCAAAAGGCCGTTTCCCATACCTCCTCGGACATAATTTAATGGCTTTGATGAACAGCATCATCGATTTCTTGTGCTCCACATTTACCCTCTTTTAAGGAATGTTTGTCGTTGATGCAATGAATACAACGAAAGAACGTGCTAAATCTTCTTAACCGATTCAATCATTGACCCCTCTGGGTTTTGATTCAGGGGGCTTGTGTTACACGACCGTTTGCTTCACGTTGTGCTCCTTCCAGTAATTTCTCAGCCACTGTAGTCCTGACAAAGTGTCTCCTGGAGGGGAAGGGGGGGGGGTGATTACAATAAACAACACTCATAGGTAGCTGATGGGGGTTGGGAGAGTGGAAGTACAGGTTTCATTAACTGATTAAACTAGCCATTTCAGCCCATTTTTATATCCAATTAAATCAGAAAATGATAATGTTACATTGTGGGTTTTCTACACCAACCACATACGAGCAATTTAAATTGCATGAATATATATTATGATGCAATGAAAAAAAAAAAAGAAGTTTTTATAACAATTGCAATGAGCTCACACGATAAGAGTGCAGTGTTTCAAAAGTAAGATTTTTTTGTGTTTGTTAAATATTTTCATGAAAAAAATAAGTGACGTCTGTATGTCTGTCTGTCTGTCTGTCTGTCCCGAGCATAGCTCCGTGGGTTTTGATCCGATCGTGACAATTTTGGTGGGAGGTTTATATCATGATCTAGTTGTGTTTTCCTGGAAATGGGCGTGGTGCGCCCATTATGGGCGGAGCCACGCCCAAAAATCGTGTTTTTAGGGGGTAGCCGATTTCAATTTGCATCTTCTCCAAGGGGGTTTGTCGAATCTGACAGTGGTTTCAGTATTTGGTTAGCCCAATGGCACCTGCATAGCCCCACGGAGCTCGATTTTTCATTTTCATCCCAAGGTCAAGGTCACAAGGCCACGAACTTAGAAAATTTCGAATTTTGACATAAAAATCATTCGACCGCCCAAACTTTGAGAGCTCGGATGACAATATTTTTTATGCATAATCTTGAGGTCATTCCCCACCTAAAGTCTTGAAACCATTTTGCTATATCTCGAACACCTTGCCCATGGCGCCCCCCTCAAGTTTGTTTTTACGCTGATTTCACCAAAGTATGGATAATCCGATGAGTGCGAAATGCCATATAGCCAATATGACGTTATATTGTTCCTGGAATGTTCCAGAGGAAGTTTTGCACCAAAGGTCATAATCTTTGACCTTTAAAGGTCACAAAGGTCAAATTTTCAAAGTTGTGGGAATCGAACTGGGTTTTCGACCTTCTTCGACGAACTAACTCCAATAAGCAATAGTACGTATCCTGTTTCCCTTTTTCATGTCCACAACATTGTTTTGTGACCTTTAAAGGTTATGCAAAGGTCAAATTTTTAAAGTTGTTGAACGAAACCGGGTTTTTTGACATTTTGCATCTAATAACCTGTCACTCGTACCACATCATGTTGATCATTTTTATAACTTGGTCAAACATTATCACATTGTCTCATCCTTGACTTCTGAAACAATCTACATCGTCAAATACCGCTCGTGAACCATCGTCGTTTTCAGACTTGTCACTAGTTTATATTCGTTTCAGGGGTACTTTGTCTCCACACATCTTCATGTTTATTTTAACAATGATCTCAGGCTTGCACATATACTCATAAGCAGGACGAAGACTTTGGTGTACTTTTGAATGAATTATGAAGACATGGGTAAACAATGCACACATACACATGGAATAAGCTTAAATGAGAAGATTACAATCCAGTCCCCAACATTTTCATCACATCGTTCACATGACAACACCAACAGGCCAACCTCTTACACAAAACGTGTGCGCGTGTATCAGTCCAGAAATAGGGAATCTCCTTCAACTCGATTAATCACCGATCATAAACACAGAATAGAGTTGATCTTTAGTTGAAATGCCAAAGAAGCACACTTACCTTCGACTTGCCTGGACTATAAACTCTCGGGCTGGTGGTTCACAGGCAGAGCATTGTATCAGTGACTTCAGCATCCCTGGAATGGATGTTAATCTGGAGACCTATGTTAGCATTAATTGTTGGATGATAAAGATCCCATGTTGTCTTTTGTCGGAGCTAAGGCAAGGAATTACAGGCACACCGACCAAATTACAAATTCCTGCCATAAACTGGAAAGGGAGAGGAGAGGGGGGGGGGGTTGAAAGGGCAAACTGTGGGTCTGGTCTTCCTGTATATTCCTACAAACAGATTACACTACTTGTTCTCACCACCAATGGAGTACCAAATCCAGCGATGAGCTTGTGGGCACTGAAACCATGAACCAGAAACCCTAAGTCCATGACTTCTGGCAAAGTCAAGGAACTCCTTGCTATTCTGGTTCACAGTTCCAGACCCATGGGGACCAACACATCTCATAACCATCCCTATCAGTTCCAGTTGATGCACTGAAATCTCCTCAAGACTAGAAGTGCATCTCGCCGAGGGCACTGATCAACAACAGACTCGAGCGTGGCAGAGAATTATTGGTGAGTCACTTATTGGTGAGTTGTGAAATGCTCACCACCGAGGCTCCCAAACATGTACCATGTGCAATGCAATGTCAATACGAGTCATCATATAAATATCAAGACCCAATCACAGCTCTCACGTGCAATTGGAGGGAACATCCCATCAGCTCTAACCAAATAAACTGCCCCTAGCTCACCAATCACATTGGGGAAGAGGGTGTGGGGGGGGTATTTGGAAAGGGATAGTATTTACAAGGGGAGAGAAGGGTACAAGACATGTCCAAATATATTAAAGTTGGAATTCTCTGCTACTTTTAAAAGTTACTGGTGGAATGCTAACAACTTGATGGCAAGAACGGTATTCAGACTGTGTGCGCACCTGCAAGTGCTGAACTCACCACGTGGAGCGTATTCACATCCCACATAGCCCTGATATCCAAGCTCCTCCAAGAGGGAGAATATGTATGGAAAATTTATTTCCCCAGCACTGTCTGGCTCCGAACGTCGTGGTACTTGTGCAATCTGAATATGGCCTGCGAGACGACACCACCACGTATTTAGGATCTGCCTTTGGGAGAAAGTATCTTTCAACGATAAACCTATCATACCTCCATACAAATGGAAGGCTCATGGAAGTGCTAACAGTAAAGGATGGAATGTTGACATAACACATTTGAAATACAGTATATGAGCAATGCAACAAGGATTTACAGATGGACAGGGTCAATGTGAGTAAACCTTTATGTTCGACAAAAGTCTTTTGCATATAGGGTGGTAACATGAGATGGGGGGGGGTGAACTATCACCATTAAGAATTATGAGGAAGAGTTGGAATGGATTATATGAAGACAGAGGGGAGGCATCACCATAGGTAAGAGAAGAGGAGCAAAGAAGTAAAGGTGAACAAAAAGGGAGTAGTGCATGAGCATGCTTAACCTTGTGACCATTGGAAATAAGCAAGAGGGAATACAGTGGTAGATAAAAAATAATAATAATAAAGGGATTAAAAGAGAGGCTAAAAGCCTGCCTGTGGTGGGAAAACATAAAATAAAATTAAAATTAAAAACGCAGGCCCGAGGTTTGGTCTTCCCGATGGACTATTTCACTATGCAAACGATGCCCCAAGAAATACTGGGCCAAAATAGTCTTTTTTGTAAATCGAGAAGCCGAGGCTCAATGAGGAATTTTAAATGCCGGAGACCAACGTTACAGATCGACAGAGAGTAAAAAGTGACTGGGTAAACAGAAAATCATGGACATCATGCAAATGAGTAGTTTGTTTAATGGCAGGAGTGGAAGAGGAAGATCATATTAATGAAAAATGAAGGATTAGTGTGTCAAGGAAAGTGGAAGAAAGCAGGGATGGTTGTGGGAGAAAGTACAAGTTGATGATGGGCAGCATTTTTGAAAGATTGGACACATGGGGTACAAGATGAGAAAACATACATGAAGGTGGTTCCACAGACGAGAGAAAAGAGGTAAGAGGGAATGGAAATGTGTGTTGAGCAAAGAAATGTGGAGGTGGGGATGAGTTGGGGGGTGGGGGGGGGGTGTGATGAACCAGGTGTGGGATTCAGGGAGCAAATCCAGAGGTAATGCGACGGAGTCCACAAACCTGATTGCTGTGGGTGAGATGCAGATATTTAGACTTGATCTCTGGCCAAGATATGCCAATAAAACAGAGACCATATTGCCTCCAGGGAAGCAAGATGAGAAGCAGCTGTACCAGTCACTCCATGACACTTTAGATGAAGGCCTTATTCACTGCAATGAGAATGACTCAGAATGGACTTAATTCTGCAGTGAATACCGAGGTGTCAACCTGCCTTCGAAGCCAGTTTGCTGAAGTGGTCTGCTCAAAACAAGTAGTGAAAACCCCAATAGTTACAACTCTTCTGGAGTTTCGCACGAGAAGTATACGGTCGGTCTTCGGTCAATCCTTGTGGAGGAACAGTGAGAACATGGGATTTTCCAATGTTGAAAGACATGTTCCGGGTAACTGACAAACAACTTATTTTTTTCCCCAGATCTGCAGAGTTGGATGCCCAAATGCAGCATCACATGAATGCCTATCTATTCTTCCCGTCCCGAGCCACACAGAATCCTCAATCTGAGTTCAGTCTGATAATAGAACCTCTCTATTGACAATCTCTTCTTGTGTCTATTTTATAATGAAAACATTTTGTGGTCAATAAAGCAGCAAAACAAAACAAACCAGAAAGGCAGTCGGTGGAGTGCATACCTCTTCCACATAATGGCTGATCCACGAGAACATATTGGGCCCAATACATTTTTGAAATATGATATATACAGTGGGGAGAAAAAGTATTTGATACACTGCCGATTTTGCAGGTTTTCCCACTTACAAAGAAGGTGAAGGTCTGTAATTTTTATCAGAGGTACACTTCAACTGTGAAACACGGAATCTAAAACAAAAATCCTGAAAATCACATTGTATGATTTTTAAATAATTAATTTGCATTTTATTGCATGAAATAAGTATTTGATCACCTACCAACCAGGAAGAATTCCGGCTCTCACAGACCTGTTAGTTTTGTCTTTAAGAAACCCTCCCATTCTCCATTCATGACCTGAATTAAACTGCACCTGTTTGAACTCGTTATCTGCATAAAAGACAGCTGTCCACACTCAATCAATCAGACTCCAACTCTGCCAATGGGCAAGACCAGAGAGCTGTCAAAGGACATCAGGGACAAAACTGTAGACTTGCACAAGGCTGGCATGGGCTACAGGACAATAGGCAAGCAGCTTGGTGAGCAGGCGACAACTATTGGCGCAATTATTAGGAAATGGAAGAAGTTCAAGATAAGTCAATCTTATCTTATCTCGTGGAGCCTCAATGATCATGAGAAAGGTGAGGGATCAGCCCAGAACTACATAGCAGGACCTGGTCAATGACCTGAAGAGAGCTGGGACCACAGTATCAAAGAAAACCATAAGTAACACACTACGCCGTCATGGATTAAAATCCTGCAGCGCACGCAAGGTCCCGCTGCTCAAGCCAGCGCATGTCCAGGCCCGCCTGAAGTTTGCCAATGACCATCTGGATGATCTAGAGTAGGAATGGGAGAAGGTCATGTGGTCTGATGAGACCAAAATCGAGCTTTTTGGTTTAAACTCCACTCGCCGTGTTTGGAGGAAGAAGGAGGATGAGTACAACCCCAAGAACACCATCCCAACCGTGAAGCATGGAGGTGGAAACATCATTCTTTGGGGATGCTTTTCTGCAAAGGGGACAGGACGACTGCACCGTATTGAGGGGAGGATGGATGGGGCCATGTATCGCGAGATCTTGGCCAACAACCTCCTTCCCTCAATAAGAGCATTGAAGATGGGACGTGGCTGGGTCTTCCAGCATGTCAACGACCCGAAACACACAGCCAGGGCAACTAAGGAGTGGCTCCGTAAGAAGCATCTCAAGGTCCTGGAGTGGCCTCGCCAGTCTCCAGACCTGAACCCAATAGAAAATCTTTGGAGGGAGCTGAAAGTCTGTGTTGCCCAGCGACAGCCCTGACACCTGAAGGATCTGGAGAAGATCTGTATGGGGGAGTGGGCCAAAATCCCTGCTGCAGTCTGTGCAAACCTGGTTAAGAACTACAGGAAATGTCTGATCTCTGTAATTGCAAACAAAGGTTTCTGTACCAAATATTAAGTTCTGTTTTTCTGATGTTTCAAATACTTATTTCATGCAATAAAATGCAAATTAATTATTTAAAAATCATACAATGTGATTTTCAGGATTTTTGCTTTCGATTCCGCCTTTCACAGTTGAAGTGTACAGATGATAAAAATTACACACCTCTACGTGCTTTGTAAGTGGGAAAACCTGCAAAACCGGCAGTGTATCAAATATTTGTTCTCCCCACTGTATATATATATATAATTTTTGGCTGCATCTCTCAATGGTGAAAAATCACTTTAAAATTCTAGTAGTCAGATCTGGATCCGGATCTTCACCAAAATCTATTCAGTTCGTCATTGTCACACACCGAACCTGTCCACAAAATTTCATCCGGATCCGCTCACAACTCAAGATATCCTGCACACAGAGAAGCGGACAGACAGAGGGGTGAAAACATTACCTCCTTCAATGTTGGAAGTGGAGGTAAAAATGCATTTAAAGTGACATGTTCATGGAAGAAGCTGGACTGATGATCAGAGACTGAAGAGTTGGAGAAGAAATAAGGCAGTCTGCAGCAATGATATATCCATCACTTTACTTATGATGGGAGCAAACCCTGTAGTTCAGTCTAAGACTTGGAATGTAGCTCAGTGTATCAGACTTTGCGTGCTTGTTGTGATAACGGCAGCTTTCCAAGATGAAGGCAGATGAGCATATGAGAAGGGCCAATTAAATGAGAGGATAGGGCCGAAGCACAATTTATAAGGATCAATAATGCACCAACAATGGTGGGTCACGTTGCAGAAGACATGTCAAGATTGATGAGAAACTTCACGCTCAGTGGAAATAAAGTCCACATGCCACAGAGAGCAGTCTTATGGAAGAGAATGGTAGGGGAAGCAAGCAATTGGGGACTTTGGCCTTTTCAGTGAAGACAGTGTTAAGATTTTCAGCTTTTTCTCTTAGCAGTGTCAAACATTATACCAGGGGTAGGCAAACAATTTTTTTTTCCTGGCCATGGGTGTGGCCAGTCGATCACTGAAATAGCCACATTATTGAATAAAACAGAAAATTTTCAGACAATAAATTTCAGGATTCTCATGACAGTCAAAGTCAATTCTAAACACAACACAAAAGTACAAAAAAAAAAAATAAAATCGAAATTGGGGGGGAAAAAAAAGCATGAAATTTCAATGAGAGATTTGGCATTCTTTTTTCTCAAAACAATTCAAAAAACTGTGGCTCAAAATTTGAACACAATGCAAATCGCTAGTTCTGCTTCCAGATTCATTTCAACAAGGTGAGATCGGTTCTTCGACTATCTGTGTCACAGAAGAAAACGGCGACTTGCACAGCCACGTCGACCCGAACATCGAGAACAATTTGGCAATGACGGCCTTCAGGAAGAACACTGTTCATCATCCAAGAGGTCTTGCCACATTTCAGCCAGAGATTCATTGTGAATTTGCGGATATAACTGCTGGCTCTGGAGAAACAGCACGTATGTCTTGAACTCTGGCTTGTTCACGCTGATTAAATTTACAAGTTCTTGGGATGACTTTTCAATTCCGAAAGTAAACGGATCTTTCAAGAACTGACACATCAGGTTGAAGCTGAAGCTGTCGAAGTCAGTGAAGCGCTGTTCAAATTTTTGCGTCTTATTACTGAGGCAATCCACGTATTGCTGCAGCTTCTCCAGTTCAAAAATAAAAAAATAACAACCAGAGTTGGTGTCAAAGCCACCCAATGCTCGCCTGTTTATACATTTATCGTTTTTAAAAGACTCGTCTAAAATATTTTTTATAAAGTATTGCAGTGAAGTCTGATCCAAATAATTTTAAAGCAATATATTCTTACGAATTCCCGCCCGCCGGCGTGCAAACGGCCACTTTCCACTAATAGCAGCCGTGTCGCCCACTGGACAGACAATTCAGTCGTGACCTTCTGGAACAACGCCGGAACCGTGTCACGGGTGGGTCTTCAACCCCACCACGGCCGAGCCAATTTTCTACCCGCGCAAAATAGGGTCAATCGCCGAATCTCAATATACCTAAGTACCTGCGCGGGTAGCCTACCGGGCGACTGTACCTCGACTTGGGACACGAACCGCTTAAGCGGTCCGTTCCGTTCTGCAGTGATAACCGAGCGGGTATTATCGCCGACCTCGCCGGATCCGATTCTATTGAACGGGTATTTAAAACCCAACTATTTATTCCGCGATGCAAGATGGCATTTCCAAGAGGGAGATGACGCAACGAACGGGGTACATTTGAACCAAGCACATTTATTTATAATTTACACACAACACGTATGCAGGCAAGGCAATGAAATAATCATTCACGTATGCAAAGAGACAAAATCAATCACGTATATAGACAAAGCAAAAGCAAGGGAAAGCACTACGACCGAATATAAGCAGTAATAATTTACAGGCACTTAAGCAGTTCTACTTCTCAGACTCGGTGCCACAACATTCATTCCAAAGCCCAAAAGAAAAGGGCCATCCCCAAAAGACGAGGATGGCAGACCGGGTCCATAGAACTTCATGTGAGTGGAGCCTGGCTGACCGAATGGGCCCCACGAGACCGACGCTGGTTACCTGCACGCTCGTGGTGCGACGGTCGGCGAGCTCTCTCCGGCATTCGCCTCTGGTGCATGCCTCGACCCTGGACCACCGCACACAACCCTCACGACTTGGCGCCCAGAGGGAAGGCACCCGGAGCTCAAACCACCACGAAGCAGCAGCAATCACCAGACCAGAAGAACTCGATGACGCCGAAACCACCAACGACCTCGAAAAAGCTGAAACCACCAACGCAATCCAGAAGCTCTCCCGAAGAGATGATAACGACGACGACCAAAGACTCGACGACAAAAGGCTCGACAACATTCAAAAAGCACCAATGTCACGAAGAGACAACAACCCAAACGATCACCCCCTCCTTCCTCGAGCTCGTGTCCTGTCCGCCCTTATATCCTCTGGGGTCCAACCCCTTGCTCCTCCCCGTTTTCTGCTCCGCCCCCCACCTTTCAGTTCCTGCTAGAAGCTTCCAGAAAAGGGGCGTTCCTCCGTTCCCAGCGCCTCATTCCACGAACCGACCAATGGCGAACGATCTTCCTCGCCCCTCCCCCATACCAAGTGCGGAGAAAACAGGCAGGAATATTAGGGGGGAAAAATCCGCGCGCCATCGAAGTTCCTTTGGTTTCCTTTTCCTCGTGTTTATTGAATGAATGTGGCTGTGGAGAAGAAGGGAATTGATAGCTGGCGTAGCGGCGAAGGTGGTTCGGTGGTTGGAGATGTGGTTGGTTCAAAATAACGATAGAAAAAGAAAAACCTACCTCAAAGGATCACAGCCCTGTGACACGAATAATTCCCATTAAACGGTGGGGAAATCTAACTGAACACAGACTTATCGGCATAACTAACTAAGAACCTATATGGTGTTCTGTGAATTTCCACAGCCATAACAATATGTATTTGTATATTGTAATCAGTAAAAAAAAATAAGTGTGGTTGATAAAAACATGAGAAAGGAAATAACTTGCACCAAAAACTTTAACATTTTCACGCTCACACCGGGGGTATTGCTATAGCTCTCTGTTCTTCGAACAGGCGAGTTAAAAAAAAAAAAAAAAAAAAAAAAAAACGATCGCTTTAGCATCTTCCAGATATGGAAAGTGGTTAAAATCTGGTTTCTGAACTTCTACCAGCAGCAGATTGAGTTTTGATTTGAACTCTCAAGAGATTCGAGCTCGATCACAAGTGAGTTTTCCTTTTCCCTGCAGTTTCTTGTTCAGCTCATTCAAGTGACCCATGAAGCAAGTCAAAATCACAAATCACATGACAATGCTTCACACTCAATACCTGAACTTTTCAGCTTGCCCTTTTTCCACCAGAAACTCATGAATTTGCAGATACAATACAGTGAACTGCTCCAGAACCTTTCCACGACTCAGCCATCGAACATTCACATCGTAAACGGTCATCAAAATCGCAGTCATCCGTCCTATTCCTCGAGGGATTCTGTGAACTGCCGTTGAACAAGAGCAGTGTTGCTTGCACAGGTTATTCACAATTTTAATTGGCGTTCATCAAGTCGAGCAACACGTCATTCCCTACCATTTGTGCGCAGAGACTTTCCTGGTGAAGTGTGCAGTGGAAGGACGGCAGGGTACTGGAAACAACGCTGGAAAGATCTTTCAAGTGCTTGTACAGAGGTGTGACAAACCTCAATTTTTTTTTTTTTTGCCAGTCATTGCTCGCACCCCATCCGCTGTGACTGAAACCAACTTGGTGAAATCCAGGCCAAATTTAATTCACTACCTCCAGGACAGTGTTGAACAAATCAATTCCACATGTTTGCCCTCTCAGAGCACAAATCGCCAGCATTTCTTCACCGATTGTGAGGTCACTTGACATATCGAATCCAACAAACAAGCTGCGCAGTGTCACCGATGTCGGTTGATTCATCCAACACTAACAAATAACAGACACATGCCTTCAATTGATCACACAACTGATTTTCCAAATCGAAAGCCAAATCCTGAATTCTTCCAACAATCTTTCTCTGACTTTGCACCTTCTGCTTTCGGTTTTGGCTCATAGTCCTGCAGCAAATTTCCATTGCTGAGATGGATATTTTTTCCCACCAATTCTGCATCCGCAAACGGTTTCTTTTTTTAAACTTTCTTTAAAGCCAGGATGAATGCAGCTTTATAGCCAGCAAACGTCACCAGTTCAGATGATGAAAGGTACCGCTTGAGGTTACACTGCTGATCAAACCAGATGATTTCAGTTGAGCAATTTCTCTGGTGAGTTTTTGAGTACCAAGTGGTAACTTATCAAATTCACTGTGCACATTTTTGAAGTGCTGCTCGACAATGTATTCTTATCGATGATTCTACCAATTGGCCACACAATTTTGTGAAATGGCCACGCGTGGCCATTAGGTTGCACACACATGCATTATACAACCCTTCATGTCATGAATGAACACAGAACAAGAGCTGCCACCAGGCTTTGGGGGATGGTGAGACACTCAATTGGTTTGGACCATAGGTGAGCTTGATGCTGGGGCTCCAGGCTTGTCGGAGGACTGGTACATACTATTTGCGAGTTACGCGTAAAGACTGTTCCCATCAATTGGGTTTCCATTCCAGGTGGAGAATGTAAGCTGCTTCTTCACCCTCAACACAAATCTCAGGATGCTGGATGCATGATAGGATAAATTGGTGAAGAAGAGACATCAATGGTGCAAACTTATTCGTTCGCGATGCTTTTGTTTCAATCCCTCGAGATACACACAGTCCAATGACGCATCAACCTGCCACAAAATAAGTTTAAGAGTCCTGTAAAGTTAAAATCAAAACAAAATGTAAAAAAAAAAAGAAAAAGTGATGCCCAGAGTTTAGGAGCTGGATTTCAAGGAGCAGTGCAACAGCGGAACAGAAGTATGAGAGGATGAAGGGGTTGTGTGGGAAATTAAGGGAGAACAGACACGAGTGTGCATATACTGAACCATTCTCTTCACAGAAGCATTGTTACTGCCGAAGCAGTTTCTTAGCAAGTTTACTGTGTGGTTTGCTATTGCCTTTCCAGCATTATTTGTCCATGCTTTATCCTTTGAACTTATGAGCATCAAGCAAGGAAGCTGCACATACATTTTAAAAGTCTTTGGTATGACTCAGCTGGGGTTTGAACCACCGTCCTCCCAAACTGAGCAGATTGTCTAACCATTCCGCTCGAGTCTGGTCAAGGGTGCATAGACGTGGTTAAAGTGAGAGAAGCAATGAGCAGAATCTGTTGCAAATGAATACTTATTCTGTTCTGTTCTTGCATATGGCAGTTTGGCTGCCAGGTAGCCATCATGTTTTTTGGAAGTGTGGCTGTGCCCCTCTACTAGTACACCGATACTCATTTTGCCAACCTCGGAAGGATGACAGGCTGAGTCAACCCCACCTGGTGTTAATTCAGCAGCCAACGGGGCTCGAATTCAGGACTCTAAGATCCCAATCCACCCACCCTAACCACAAAGCCAACACCAGGCTTATGCAAACTTGGAACAGACATGTACACACAAGTAATATTTTTGAACCTTACCTATGTATGGGAACAAAGATTGGATGTTGCCAGTGAGATTTCCATCCATGATCTGGCAATG
>NC_140966.1:28735155-28750155 GCF_056783735.1 Eptatretus burgeri | reverse complement strand
TTGACATCTACCACCTAATGTCCATCCGAGGGACGGAACACACCGTTCTTTCGCCCTGCATGCAAAACACCAGGATGAGAGTTTATAGCTGGGTCAAGATTCAAACTCAGGCGAAACAGCTCAGAAGCAAACCAGACTCAACAGTGTAATGGTTAGAGCATCCGCTCCAAGTCTGGAAGGTCAGCAGTTCAAATCCTGGCTGAGTCGTACCAAATATTTATTTAATGGTACTTGCTGCTTGAACTTGATGCTCAGCTTTTAAAAGATTACGAGCACCGACAATCCCCATAGGTTTCCATCCATGGGAAAGAGGAAATTCCTCCTTAGGAAATACCTCACAATGTGGTGAGAAAAGCGGCGCCATTGTTGCAACATCGCTGGTACCCAGAGTGCCCCGGGAAGTGATGGCACTTCCCCCAAACACAGTGGTTGTTTTTGGCTTGTGCATTCGGCTGTGTCCATGTGTGTGTGGCAGCTGCACTACGAGCCTTAGAAACTTAAAAAAAAAAATTAAAAATTAAAAAAAAAAAAAGAGTGAACACCTCTAATGTATCCTGTCAACCCAATAGTGTATAATCCACTCCTAACTTAATTACATTAAAACAAATGTGACTCCTTTGTCTTTCACAGATTATCCAAGGAGTGGAGAACAGCATTTGAAGAATAGATGAATTCTCCAAATCAAGAGCTGGAGAAATTTAAATTTATTTGGAGCTTGCATTGAGCAATTAAGACTTAAGGAAATAAAGACCAGGAAAGGGAGAGCCATTACCAAGTTGTATCCGTTGCCAATGTAATGTCAAAAATAAATAAATAAATCGCATTCTTGTACATGTGCATCTCACCAGCTGCAGCTTTATGTTTGGCCGATTCACCTTCTGCACAATATCCAAGGCTGGAAATGAATAACAAGAGGAATCAGTGCAAGTTCTTGATTGTTCCATTCCAGTGTGAGCACTGCTGTTGATATTAAAACCATCAGCCTAGTGTTTAATAGAACACTATATAATACTGCATTGCATCTCAAATACTGCAACTGACAATACCCATATTTTGACCTTAAAATACGAAAAAATAAACTTGCCTGCAGAAATTAACAATTGGTGCAATAATCTGCCACCCACACGCTACATGCATTATTAATAATTAGATGGTGCTTGAGTATTTGGCCCGAGTCAGAATTCAGCGGATAGATTGCAGTTGTGAGGATTAAAACAAAAAAAAAAAATGTATATATACAGTATATATATATATATATATATATATATATATATATATATATATATATATATATATATATATATATATATATATATATATATATATATATAAATAATGTGAATTTGTATATCGTTTTGTTTGTTCATATATGCTTCAAAAACTAAAAAAAAAAAAAAAAACTACTCAACCAAATTTGCATGTTGCTGAAGGGTATCCCAGGTATGGTTTCTGTCAGGTTAGCATATCTGGGGAAGGGAGTTTATGGTGGGGGGGGGGGTGGGGGAAGGGAGTTTATGGTGGGGTGGGGGGGGTGGGGCAAGGGGCGAAGACCCAAATTCTCTCCATGTAAATGTGTATTGCATAGTTCCACTCGCTGGTCCTCGGGATTACAAATCAAAATTCTTTTATAAAGTTTAAACAATTCGATAATGCACATGATATTAAAATCTGAGTGAGAACAATTCAAAATTTTAAATTTTTATCTTGCCAAAACGAAGTTTTTGCAAGATATGTTAGTCAGCTTGTATGTTTTTTTTTATTTTGTCTGTAATCACTTATAAAAAATTCTGCAGAGCACAGTTATCATTGGAAATTTTTGTAACTTCGCATATCAGAGGCCTATAGAGGTCCCTTTCAGCGAATAAAATTTTGAAGGTCAAGGTCAAAGGTCAAGGTCACTTTGTCGCAAATCAGGGGAGTCGACGAAACCCTTATTTGTTGAGTAATTTTGATCCGATAGTCTTCAAACTTCATGGGAATATAGTTCATGGTCTGGCGCTCAGCTGATTAATTTTTGGTGACGATTGGCCTTGACCTTCATGGTTAACGCCTAAGGTCAAACATATTTGACCCCAAGGTCAAATTTTCAAGTTTTAGGAACCATATCGTGTAGTACCTCAAATTGAACATCTCGATGAGTGCTTTCTAGATATGTCAAGCTTGAGACATTATGACGTCATTTGGTGACGTTATGAGGCAAACGCATATTTTTCATGGTTACTCTGTCGAACGATTCTCATCGGAATCTCTCGTAGGCAGATATTCCTCAAGGAGTCGCTCCTGGTGGATAGCAGCTCTGTTCACCTCAGTGTGACCTTAAAGAAGTCACACGTGGTCACCTTTTGGCAAGATACATGTCACCCTGCGGGTGACATTGGTTTATTTTCATTTCACTCATTTTCAGCAGAGGTTCAAACCAAAGCATCGAACACTGAGCTTCGCAACAAAGCAGAAGCGATTTTTGCGCATGCAATATATAAGCAGCGAATAGAGCTGATGTCAACTGACTTCCAAACAGATGGAAGATGACCTCAGACAAATGATAGAGTGAATGGAGTAGGATGTTTGTCATGTACAGCATGATGCTGTCTTGATTAAATCCATCAGCAAAGCAACAGGTAAAAATAATTATATATATATATATATATATATATATATATATATATATATATATATATATATATATATATATATATATTGTTGCGGATTCGCACCCGCTGGCGTGCGAAGGGCCACGTAACTCGAATCGCGGCACGTCGCCCACCGGACGGACAATCCAGTCGTGACCCTCTCGGACTAACGCCGGGAACTAGTCACGGGTGGACCTTTCGGCCTCACCACGATCGTGCCAATCGGCCCCCCGCGTGGGATAGGGTTGCTCGCCAAATTCGACCTACCTAAGTACCCACACGGAGGGTAGACCGGGCGATCGCACCTCGCCGCAGGTCGACTTCGGACACGGGCCACTTTAAGCGACCCGTACCGTACTATCGGGATAACCGAGCGGTGTTATCGTCGGCCTCGACGGTTCGATTAATTATCGGGCGTTTTAGCCCACGACCAACCCTTTACGTGAAGTAAGATGGAGATTCAATAGAGGAAAAGACGAAGCGAAACGGGAAAACAGTTCAACATGAAGCACATTTTTTTCACGATGAACGGAAAGCACACATATACAATTACACCAAAAGCAAATGTAAAAGAAGAAGAAACACAATAATACACAAAAAGCAAATGCAACAATGCAGATCTAACCGACTACCGAGCACACGGCAACACTTATACAGTTTTACTTCACAGACGGCGCCGACAACACATACACTCAAAGCAAAAGAAAAGGACCACCCTCAAGGATGAGGGGGGTAGGCGGGCCTGGGGCCGAGACCGCGTCGGGCCTACCCGTCTGGTGATGAGCCGCAAAATGGCGCTGGCGCGCCGACTCCGCGGGCCTCGCTGGGACTGCCTGGTATGGGGTGGGAATGGGGCCCCCTTCTCGCACTATCTCAGCGCGGGGGGAAACAGGAGGGGGTTGTTGATGCTCGGGGGGGGGGGGGTGGATATCTCCCTGTCTCGGGTCCCGCGACGAGCATCTCCACCACGACCTCGGTCGCGCCGCCGGCCTCACCCCTCCGCAGCTCCCCGACTCCGACACGAGCACCCCCTCGACCGTCTTTGCCGCCGCCCCCTCTCCACAGCTCCGTCCAACCGCCCTCTCCGTCTCCTCTCTTGACTCGTCCCAACTCTTCACTGGCTCCGAACTCTTCACTCTCTCCTCTCCGTCCTCTTAACTCAACTAACTACTACTGCTTCTTCTTCCCAACTCCACCGATTGCCAACTCTTAACTCTCTCCCCTCCGAACTCTTAACTGACGAACGCAGCCCCTTATATGCCCCGTGGCCTCGCTCCTTCACCTTCGACCCTTTACCTCCGACCCTTCACCTCTAACTGGCTCCCCATTGGACCGAGGAAAAGTGGGCGTGAATGCTTTTTGATCCATGAATTTGCATATAGCGACCACACTCCAACGCACCTGGAGGCGGGGTCAAATCGCCCCACGCTCGCCGATAGGACGGAACAGAAGTGGGCGTGTCGTTTTTGATCCGTTTTCTTCGGAAAGGCCGGCGCTTTTGCACCCCTGCTCGGTGCGCGCCCTGCACGAGTCCAGTATCGGTGCCCACAAGCGGCGTGGGAATGACGGTGATGCGATGGTTGCGAGGGCGAGTTGTGACGGTAAAGGTCGTGGCTGTTGGGGTTGTTGTTGTTGTGAAGCGGCGTTGCGGCTGGTGGTTGTTGTGTGATGGCTGTTGAGACGTGGTTGGTGGTGGTAGTAATGGCGGCTGGTCCAAAATAAAGATAGTGAAAGAAAAACGGCTATCTAAAAGGGTCGCAGCCCGCATGAATGACATTTATTCCCTCTAAACAACGGGTTTGGGCCTAACTACACATATACTTACCGAGATATCTCACCTAAGGGACCTGAATGGTGGTTTGCGAATTTCGTCAACCACAACACTACCCCCTCCCCTTTTTACAGACTCGTCCCGAGTCGTCAAATTCTCGTGTGCCATCATGTGTAGTTTTCCCCTAGTACATTTTACCTACGGATCCCTGAGTGCGACATTCATGGTATTCGTGTCCCCAAAATAAATAACATGTGGGCTGAGTAACTACCTAAACAAACTCACTCACACGGACGACTTAAAAAAAAATTGCCGGCGCAAGGACAGACATGCCGGGGGCGCACTCATATTTATAGTACATCTTACCTTAACTTACAAATTTTACACTAAACCATGGCCCAGGATCAATGAACTCTGCAAAAAGAAAGCAGTTAGCAGGGAGCCAGGCTGCTCGCATGCAGTCTCTGACTCAAACAATGCAGGTGACAGGGAACGTGGCCGGCTGCTCACACGCAGTCCAAGGCCTTCCCTTTTGAACTGAACGAAGTGAACCACAACGGTGCATGGGCTGCACAAATGCAGTCTCCGTGCCAGCTCAAGTGGCACACGCAATGAACACAACGAATGGATGGATGCAAACACGGTGCACGGGCCGCCACTGCAGGCCCGTGTTGTAGCTGCCAACAGGGCAGTTCTCGCAGCTTGCAAACTGTTGCTTTTACGATGATCCCGGCGCGCACGGAAATGAACAGGGGGGGGGGCAAAGCAAAATTGAACGGGGCTGGTGAACGTGGGCAGTGGGCAAGGCAAAGGCAGCAGGCAAACACAGCCCGCAGAAGAAGGCCGCTGCAGGCAACCACAGCCGGCAGATGAACTGGCCGGCACAGGCCTTGAAGAAAAACAGCCAGCCGGCAGATGAACTGGCCGGCACAGGCTTTACGGCAACACAGCCAGCAGATGAAGCTGGCCAGCCTTTGCCGTTCAGTGGAGGTTGGTGGAGGGAGTGCAGTGGTGCTGGCCACTCGGAAGGCGGGCTCGGACCTACCCTACGGTCTCCCTCCCAACCTATCGCCTTTGCCTGTCACTGTCTATACCCACTCCCTTAATTTGTCAAACCCCAATTTAGCCCCAACTTATTTTTTTATTTTTACTTCCCCACGAGAAATCGTCCCCTAACCCCCTTTATCGTCCTTGTTCGGCTAACCTATCCTGTCACCGAGCCTACTCCCAACCCCTACGTTCCCTTCCCGGAGGGGAATAAGGGAGAGCTAACGTCCTGTGCCGAGGCCCAACGAAGCCTCAGGATGGCCTCCCCAGACTTCAGCGATCTATAACCAAAGTGGGTCCAGCGGCCCACAACGAGAGCGAGGGGATGGATGGTGCGGAGGGGTACACTTCCTATTCTACCCTATCCATTTAACTGTTAAACTACCCCGGGGCTTTCAACAAGCGCCTCTCGCTTAAACTATTGGTTCTAACAACCCAGATTCCCGTCGCCCGTGTTGGTGTCCTCACAATTTCGGGCCTCGCCCCCCAATTTTCTCTCCGTGCCCTCACACGGTCTCATGGCTGGGACACGTGGCTCCCTTTGGCAGGCACGACCCTCTGCCGATTCCACTACGATGGCACCCCCGGGCACTACACTGCCTCCGAGCCTACCAGCTCCCTAAACACCGGGGAGTGCCCCCCATGGCACCTCCCCTGAAACGCACACGTGGCAGGCTGGCTTCCCGGGCCCCTTTCCGAGGGTCACCCGTGCCCACAACACTGCCCACGCGGCTAATGGCACCCCGGGCCCCCGCACCAAGCAGGCGCACCCGTGCCCACTACGCTATCCCGGCCCCCCCATGGGCCCTTGGCCTACCACGGCCGACTAGCCTGGTGCCCGGGGTACCCACTCAGCGATACTCACCTTTCGCAGCCACGCTCCCAGCCCGTCAACAGGGCTCCTGCACCCCTCCAAACGGGTTTCGAGCCTACACTCCCACCAACAACAAAACGACCTCCATTTTGTAAATTTGACTAACCCCCTAACTCACTCTACACTGACCCCGGGGTCCCTTGGGTGGGAGTCACTCCTCCCCCCCAATCACTCATCGCACCATGCAGTCCCCATTCGCTCCATACACACAGACCCGCTGGCCTCACTCACTCAACAAGCACACGTACTCACCTCACAACCCACAACTCTTCAACACACTCACGCTGAACCCTGCCATCCTTCAAACTACCTCCCCTAACTAACTCGTGCTCCCACGTCGTCCCTTAAACTACAGCACGTTCCTTTTAACACTACGTAGCTAAACTACGTCCCCTCTACACATTCACAAGTCTGTCACTGTCCCCAAATAATCCCATTAATCAATTTCCCCACCTAAATCTGGCTACAATCCCTCTAACTCATCCATTCCACGGACTCCATGAGGACTTACCCCTGCCCCATGAAGTCGGTCTAGCTAAGCTAACCCTTCCCCCTAACTAGTTTCCATCCTGTGCCCCGGTCAAGGGGATCATCCACCCCTTGCCCAGGAATCTTGTTCACCCGAAAGCGAGGCTTGCTGTTTTTTTTTTTTTTTTGCATGCGCAGCACCAGCGCGGCTACTCACAGCTCGCGCACTTTGCACCTGCCCGTGACGTCATGCAGCTGCACTTGTACCTCATCCCTCCTTGGACGGTACCATCCGGCAGGGATACCCCTCCTGCCGGATTCCAACCCCACGTGCAGCCATGACGTCACCGTGCACATAAAAAAAAAACACAAGCCCCACGTCTCGAGGGGTTCCCCACGCGAACACATGTGCTTTGCCCGTTGGAGCTTAACACACACGCCTGCGTGAAGAACCCATCCGGTCCAAATCCGTAATGCTGCCTAAACTTTGTCCGTCCGCGGGATCGGCAAATCCACCGCGTGCGTTTCCGGACCGGGACTTCACTCTCGCAAGCGAGCACGTGGGGGCCTCGTGCGTTGCACAGCACGGACCTCGTGCTCACTGCTGGGTGAACCCGGCACGGTCCCCGAAACAACTACAGCCGCTACTCGGCTTTCTTTCCTCACATGTCGCCGTCGTCGCCATTCGACACACGCACTCCCGCGTGTTACGACGCTAACACACCTCACCATTAAACTCACACCGGGAGACGCGGCTTCATGTTCACACATGCCCACCGACATCTCCCTTACATACCGCTCTCTCACACACACGGTCTCCCTTACACTCGGCCGTTCACTCACGCATGCCATCTCCCTCGCACACGTGGCTCCACTCACTCGTGCCATTTCCCTCACACAAACCACACCACTCACACATGCGGGGGCAATCATCCACGGTGCCTCATCCACACACTGTCCCTCACTCACACACGCGGGGGCACTCACCCGCGGTGCCTCATCCACACTGGCCGTTTCATCCACACACACGGCCTCTTCCACTTGCGGTGCCCCTTTTACACACGGCGTGCTGGGAAGCACGTACACCGGCACAATCGCCACCACACCACTCACACATGGGGTCGCTTCCACACACGGGGACGCACTCACACCTTGCACCACACACACAGGGACAACCACACTGGGGATTCGTGTCCCCACAAGGGTCTCCGGGGCCTCTATACCCCCCAAGCTCTCCAAGCACCCGTTCACAGCACTCGTCCCCTCAACCTCGCAAAACACGACCGAACTCACCTGGTCGTGACTCGCCTCAAGGGGGCATACTCCCTCCCCTCGTTCCCGGAGGAGGCCATCCAACTGCTCGCACTGGGTCTCTACCCAGTCCGCGAGCTCACCCCCATTATCCTCCACTACCTCCGTGTGTGTGTGTGTGCGTCACTTACCCCGTCTTCATCGTGTAGTCTTCCCTCTATCGTTCCCATCTCCCGTGTCTCTGCCAACTCAGTCACCTCTTCACCCTTTACCTCCCTTGTCTCAACTATTATTTCCGTCTCTTCCCTTGTTATCTCCCTCGTGCACGTCTCCGTCACCCCAATTAGTTTGTCCCTCTCGGTTACCGTCACGACCCTCGCCCAACACGTTCCCCGAATTATTTTTCACCCGCCTCCACCGCGGGCCCGACAGCCGTTGCACCCCCTTCCAGCTCGTTCGCTCCCACACGTGGAGTCGCCATTTTTAGCTCCCTGGTCACTGCCTTCATGCCCGCCTGCAGGCTTTGGCCCATGTTCTGCGTCTCACCCCGCAGCTTTTTCATTTCTTCCTTCATGTTTGTTTCCATCTCGTTCATTTGCTGTGTATTCGCATCCATCTTTTCGTTCATGCCTTTCATTTCATTTGTGTTTGCATCCATTTTCGTTTTCATTTCCGCATTCATTTGTTGCACATCCGCATTCATCTTTGCCAGCATGGTGAATAGTTGGGCCATGTCGGGTGCGCTTGGGTGAGCCGATTCGGCAAGGATCGGGGGGTTTTGGTGGAGAGGGGGAGGGGAGGTGTCATACACCGCGGCCGCTGCCGCACCTATTTCGGGCTCTGGGTTCAGTTGGGCGAGTTCGTTTTCCTGTACAACCAACATTTCCTGCACGGGGATTTCATCCTGGACCATGGATTCTACACATTCTACATCCATTTCTAATACCCCCGGCTCCCGCTCGCCTTGAGACGCCATCTTGCTTCTCGTAAAGGGTTAATTTAGCTCGCTCGTAATTTGGAGGGAATCGGGGGTCGCTCTTCTCACCCCTGGACCGATTCCCGTGAATTTAGCTGGAGACAGGAGAGCCCGTTTTCCCGTTCTCCGATACCAGTGCCGCGAGGAGGGCGATGAGTTTATATCGCACGACCTGACACCAGTGTTGCGGATTCGCGCCCGCCGGCGTGCGAACGGCCACGTAACTCGAATCGCGGCACGTCGCCAAACCGGACGGACAATCCAGTCGTGACCCTCTCGGACTAACGCCGGGAACTAGTCACGGGTGGACTTTTCGGCCTCACCACGATCGTGCCAATCGGCCCCCCGCGTGGGATAGGGTTGCTCGCCAAATTCGACCTACCTAAGTACCCACACGGAGGGTAGACCGGGCGATCGCACCTCGCCGCAGGTCGACTTTGGACACGGGCCACTTTAAGCGACCCGTTCCGTACTATCGGGATAACCGAGCGGTGTTATCGTCGGCCTCGACGGTTCGAATAATTATCAGGCGTTTTAGTCCACGACCAACCCTTTACGTGAAGTAAGATGGAGATTCAATAGAGGAAAAGACGAAGTGAAACGGGAAAACAGTTCAACATGAAGCACATTTATTTCGCGATGAACGGAAAGCCCACATATACAATTACACCAAAAGCAAATGTAAAAGAAGAAGAAGAAACACAATAATACACAAAAAGCAAATGCAACAATGCAGATCTAACCGACTCCCGAGCACACGGCAACACTTATACAGTTTTACTTCACAGACGGCGCCGACAACACATACACTCAAAGCAAAAGAAAAGGACCACCCTCAAGGATGAGGGGGGTAGGCGGGCCTGGGGCCGAGACCGCGTCGGGCCTACCCGTCTGGTGATGAGCTGCAAAATGGCGCTGGCGCGCCGACTCCGCGGGCCTCGCTGGGACTGCCTGGTATGGGGTGGGAACGGGGCCCCCTTCTCGCACTATCTCAGCGCGGGGGGAAACAGGAGGGGGTTGTTGATGCTCGGGGGGGGGGTGGATATCTCCCTGTCTCGGGTCCCGCGACGAGCGTCTCCACCACGACCTCGGTCGCGCCGCCGGCCTCACCCCTCCGCAGCTCCCCGACTCCGACACGAGCACCCCCTCGACCGTCTTCGCCGCCGCCCCCTCTCCACAGCTCCGTCCAACCGCCCTCTCCGTCTCCTCTCTTGACTCGTCCCAACTCTTCACTGGCTCCGAACTCTTCACTCTCTCCTCTCCGTCCTCTTAACTCAACTG
The DNA here is from genome assembly GCF_056783735.1 of Eptatretus burgeri. Taxonomy (NCBI): domain Eukaryota; kingdom Metazoa; phylum Chordata; class Myxini; order Myxiniformes; family Myxinidae; genus Eptatretus; species Eptatretus burgeri. The sequence goes on along the minus strand of NC_140966.1, from coordinate 28,739,857 downwards.
ACTACTACTGCTTCTTCTTCCCAACTCCACCGACTGCCAACTCTTAACTCTCTCCCCTCCGAACTCTTAACTGACGAACGCAGCCCCTTATATGCCCCGTGGCCTCGCTCCTTCACCTTCGACCCTTTACCTCCGACCCTTCACCTCTAACTGGCTCCCCATTGGACCGAGGAAAAGTGGGCGTGAATGCTTTTTGATCCATGAATTTGCATATAGCGATATTACTCCAACGCACCTGGAGGCGGGGTCAAATCGCCCCACGCTCGCCGATAGGACGGAACAGAAGTGGGCGTGAGTAGTTTTTGATCCGTTTTCTTCGGAAAGGCCGGCGCTTTTGCACCCCTGCTCGGTGCGCGCCCTGCACGAGTCCAGTATCGGTGCCCACAAGCGGCGTGGGAATGACGGTGATGCGATGGTTGCGAGGGCGAGTTGTGACGGTAAAGGTCGTGGCTGTTGTTGTGAAGCGGCGTTGCGGTTGGTGGTTGTTGTGTGATGGCTGTTGAGACGTGGTTGGTGGTGGTAGTAATGGCGGCTGGTCCAAAATAAAGATAGTGAAAGAAAAACGGCTATCTAAAAGGGTCGCAGCCCGCATGAATGACATTTATTCCCTCTAAACAACGGGTTTGGGCCTAACTACACATATACTTACCGAGATATCTCACCTAAGGGACCTGAAAGGTGGTTTGCGAATTTCGTCAACCACAACAATATATATAAAAAGAGATATTCAGAATACGACATCATGTGACAAATACTAACGAGAGTAACAAGCAGAATAAGATAAACCTGGAGGAATCATGAGCACAGATAAATCATGAAAAAGGAAATACACATGACCACATGAAGCACTATTAGGGAAATAGGTTGATACTTGGAGGAGAGAATGCCACAGAGTATGTACGAGTGTTTACTTGTGCATGCTGAGGAAAACAAATAAAAAGATTCCAGATAGTGGCAGAGGTCCAAACAAGGGAGGAGAATGAGAAGGGGTAGGGTAGAAGGTTCTGGTAATGTAACGGCAACTTGCCAAAGTGAAAAAGGTTGATAAATTCTAAGGGTTGGTGGAAGTACAATATCCAAGCTTTTGTGACTGGGGATGGTAAATAAAGTCGTTAGCAATCAGCATGCCTGGTTTGCACTCACAATGCAAACCAGGCATGTTTGCCACAATGTACAAGAGTACATGAGTAAAGAAAACCACAAAACGGATGGACGCTTGAAAACCTGCAACCTGATGACCACAAGACAGGACCAACACTTTTGTGGAACATCGGTTGAGAATGCAATGCATTAATTTTCAGTGTTTGCAAACGAGAACGGAACTCAGTAGCACATACCTCCACCAGGCTGAACAGCTTACAAGTTTGTATCCCACTGATAGGCCGGATATTTGGGATTTTTTTGGGGGGGATCGAGATCACTGATAGGGAAAGAAGTGAACGGAAATCTTTGGGATTTATTATTATTATTTTTGCAAACACTGTCGAGGCTCGAATGGGAGCTAACACACAGAACGCACAAGGGGAGCAGGACAAAAGAGGGGTGGGAGAGGGAAGGGGGGGGAAAGTGTGGACATGAGGAGATCCATGGAAGGGAGAGGGATGGGGTGGGGTACACAGGGTAAACAAGATGGACACTACATGTCCTTACACGATGGGGACTTTCAGGAAGGAAAGCAGGGAATGTGAAGGGGGTGGGATTGGGGTGGATTAGCAGGGGTAGAAAAGATCATGGTTCTGGATGGGGGAAGACAAGAGGTGGTGGTGGTGAACAGCTGTTTTGAAGACCTGGAGGGAAGAGTGGGATTGAAGAGTGTGGGAGTTTGTTCCAAAGGTGGGGGAAAAAAAAAAGAAGAGGAATGAAAGAGTGAAGGTGAGCAGTGATTCTTGACTTTCGTAGTTTTACCAGAAGGGGGTTTCTGGCAGACCTTGAGCGCCCTGTGGAAATATGGGGGGATATATCTCGGACAGAGCAGTAGGGGGCCAGGCCAGAGAGGACACGGTAGAAGACAAAGACCACCAACCTGCCTGCGGTGAGAGGGTGAGAGAGAGAGACAGACTCAGCCTCAACCCAGGAGATACCAATGATCCAAAGTGCCTTGATTTCCAGTGTGAAGCCGAGAAAGGTGAGAGGCAGGAGCACCAGTCCAGAGGGAAGAGCAGTACCCCATCAGGCTGCAGAAGAAAGCTTTGCATGTGGTCAGGAGATCAGGTGTGCCAAGGAATGACTTTGCATGATGGAGAATGCCCAGTCAGCGACTGGCTTTGGAGGCCAACTTGTAAAAATGGCTCTCTCATTTTTCCAAGCAGGCCTCCAATTTTTTTTTCCCCAAAGATCATGGCAGATAGTGAGGCCCAGAAGCTTAAATGAAAGGACTTCAAGAGGATTGTTGAGAGGATTCAGGGAGCAGGGAGGGGGGGGGTCCAGATGGTCCATTCAAGGAGACATGGGTGAGGGTGCGAGTGTGATATTTGTCAAGGATGAACAATACATTGAGGATTGCAAGTGTTGCATGCATGCCAATGAATGGGCTGATGAACCAACAAGTGATGTACACCAAAAGATAAATCATCCCAGTAAGTTTGAAGGATCAAAGATGTTCTGTACTATTTAACACGAATGGAGGAGAATACATGAAAGCATAAGACCACATTAGGAGATATTGGTAAACCTTTACAAGAACGCTCAAAGTCACAAGGACATCCGTAGACACGAGCCAGATGGGAACACCAAATATCTTAAAGATTATCATGAGAATCACCATCCATATTAATATGAAAGAAATACTCATTGAAGAAGGAAAAAACAAAACAAAAAAAAAACAACTCTCCATCAATGAGCGACAGATGTCCCAGCTTGCTGTTTTCAGGTATTTTAAAAAGGCTTTTGTGCATCTTTTATTTCTCATCCACATTTGTGTCAAAATCTTATTAACCCTCCCCTACCAAAGCCAAATTTTAACTTTGTCTCAAGAACCTTCACCTTGATGTGGGGTATTCACAAAATAGAGAGGCTCAGTAAGTCGGTTGTTTATCGGCTCCACGAGACCAATGATTCCGTTCTGCACAAACAAGGCACCAAACTCATGTAATGACATCATCACTGTATGCAAGCCAATGATATGCATGAACTGCACCAAGGAGAAATACATTTATCGACAAAGTACAGCATTTTGAAAGGAATCTAAATTTTGTTCTACCATTCAATTTTCATTCATTGGTTTTTTTTGGTAGTGTAAATTTTCCATGACAATTACCCTGATATAATTTAATGTCAAAACATTTACCAACTTGTGTTCTTTATTGTTTTTCTATCTCACCACCAAATATGGGTCGACAAGTCTAACATCTTCTAGTTTCCAACATCTCTGGGTCTTTACACCAAAAGTAGCAATTTTTTAGCACAAGCTATGATTGCATCATTTGCTCTTGCAAGATCTTTCATGGTTTGTATATTCTCAAGTTGATTGCACCTAAAGAGGTGCATCAGTCTGCACTTCAGCCCCAGTCATTGTTTTTGTATGCAGTGCAAGACTGCAGAGTAGCATCATCAGCTGAGGATGTGTCTGTGCTGTTGATGACTAGATATGCCCTTTGTAGGCAAGAGTAGGAATTTGGGATATGGCTCGGGTGCCGACTATAGCTCTCCTCATGAAGGAGACTGTGGGATCTTTAACATCCACCAATGAATGCTGGCAGATGTGACACCAGTTTAACGTTCATCGGAATGGGCAGATATTGATGAATCACCCCTCTCTCTCTATGTGAAACATAGAGATGATAGTTTCTAGCTAGGCTGAAATTCGAACCTAGGCTAGACCATTTGGAGGTGAGTGCGTGTACCTCTCGGTCACCCTGCCTACCTCACTCCACATTGACAAGCAGCTAATCCATAAATGTAGTCCCATTCATTCCCATGTCACTTGACCTTCAAACACCAGTGTGCAGGTGATAAAGACTACACCAGACCATCCATTGTTTAATTAGCTCTGAGCAGCCGCTCATGTTAACACGATCCTCGCTTTTTGGGCTTTTATTAACCTCCGCCATCGAAGATCGGAGGTTACCGTTTTCACCCGTTTGTTTGTTAACCTCCGCAATCAAAGATCGGAGGTCACTGTTTTCACCCCTTTCTGTTTGTTTGTTTGTTTGTGAACAGTATTACGGAAAAACTCCGACGGATTTCGACGAAACTTGGTGGGGGGATTAGGTATGGTCCAAGGATCATGCCATTAGATTTTGGACTAGGTCCAAAATCCAATGACCGCTATGGCGGCCATTTTGAAAAAATATTTGAATTTTTTTTTTTTGCATTTCTACATGTTTTAAGTGATTTCCAACCCCCCCCTCAAAAAAAAAATTTGTTGGAGAAAAAAAAAATTTGTTGGAGAAAAAAAAAATTTGCAACTTTTTTTTCCAACTAAATTTCAATTTTTTTTTTCATTTCTTCATGTTATAAGTGATTTCCAACAAAAAACATGCCAAAATTATCATTGCGGCTGATTTTGGAACTTCAGGTGGATATACCCACGTAAAATCAATTTCTGTCTCAAGGAATCCAGTTATGACGAATGAATTGAGTATGTAAAAGTAAAAAGTAAAAGGGAAACTTGCAAATAACTCTGTGAGCACTGTTGACATCAAATTGAATGAATTGGATATCAGGTTCACTTAAGTGACCCAGCAGTATTGGCGGCGGAGGT